>NW_025963695.1:0-66158 GCF_910591885.1 Bombus terrestris
CGGTGTCCAACGGTGTCCCACGGTGTCCACGGTGTCCCACGTTGTCCCACGTTGTCCCACGTTGTCCCACGTTGTCCCACGTTGTCCACGTTGTCCCACGTTGTCAAACGATGTCCAACGGTGTCCCACGTTTGTCCCACGTTGTTCCATGGTTTCCCACGTTGTCCCACGTTGTCCCACGTTGTCCCACGGTGTCCAACGATGTCCAACGGTGTGCCAACGGTGTCCAACGGGTCCAACGGTGTCCCACGTTGTCCCACGTTGTCCCACGTTGTCCCACGGTGTCCAACGATGTCCAACGGTGTCCCACGTTGTCCACGTTGTCCACGTTGTCCACGTTGTCCCACGTTGTCCCACGATGTCCCACGTTGTCCCACGTTGTCCCACGTTGTCCCACGTTGTCCCACGTTGTCCACGTTGTCCCACGTTGTCCACGTTGTCCCACGTTGTCCCATGTTGTCCCACGTTGTCCCACGTTGTCCACGTTGGCCCACGTTGTCCCACGGTGTCCAACGGTGTCCAACGATGTCCCACGTGGTCCCACGTTGTCCCACGTTGTCCCACGTTGTCCCACGATGTCCCACGTTGTCCCACGTTGTCCCACGTTGTCCCACGTTGTCCCACGTTGTCCCAC
The DNA here is from genome assembly GCF_910591885.1 of Bombus terrestris. Lineage (NCBI taxonomy): Eukaryota > Metazoa > Arthropoda > Insecta > Hymenoptera > Apidae > Bombus > Bombus terrestris. Next base: position 635 of record NW_025963695.1, read on the forward strand.
GTTGTCCCACGTTGTCCCACGTTGTCCCACGTTGTCCCACGTTGTCCACGTTGTCCCACGTTGTCCCACGTTGTCCCACGTTGTCCCACGGTGTCCAACGATGTCCAACGGTGTCCAGCGATGTCCAACGGTGTCCTACGTTGTCCACGTTTTCCCACGTTGTCCCACGTTGTCCCACGGTGTCCAACGATGTCCAACGATGTCCAACGGTGTCCCACGTTGTCCCACGTTGTTCCATGGTTTCCCACGTTGTCCACGTTGTCCCACGTTGTCCCACGGTGTCCAACGATGTCCAACGGTGTCCAACGGTGTCCAACGGTGTCCAACGGTGTCCCACGTTGTCCCACGTTGTTCCATGGTTTCCCACGTTGTCCCACGTTGTCCCACGTTGTCCCACGGTGTCCAACGATGTCCAACGGTGTCCAACGGTGTCCAACGTTGTCCAACGGTGTCCCACGTTGTCCCACGTTGTCCCACGTTGTCCCACGTTGTCCCACGGTGTCCAACGATGTCCAACGTGTCCAACGGTGTCCCACGGTGTCCAACGGTGTCCCACGTTGTCCCACGTTGTCCCACGTTGTCCCACGTTGTCCCACGTTGTCCCACGTTGTCCCACGTTGTCCAACGATGTCCAACGGTGTCCCACGTGTCCCACGTTGTTCCATGGTTTCCCACGTTGTCCCACGTTGTCCCACGTTGTCCCACGGTGTCCAACGATGTCCAACGGTGTCCAACGGTGTCCAACGGTGTCCCACGTTGTCCCACGTTGTCCCACGTTGTCCCACGTTGTCCCACGGTGTCCAACGATGTCCAACGGTGTCCAACGGTGTCCAACGGTGTCCCACGTTGTCCCACGTTGTTCCATGGTTTCCCACGTTGTCCCACGTTGTCCCACGTTGTCCCACGGTGTCCCAACGATGTCCAACGGTGTCCAACGGTGTCCCACGGTGTCCAACGGTGTCCCACGTTGTCCCACGTTGTCCCACGTTGTCCCACGTTGTCCCACGTTGTCCCACGTTGTCCCACGTTGTCCCACGTTGTCCCACGTTGTCCAACGATGTCCAACGGTGTCCCACGTTGTCCCACGTTGTTCCATGGTTTCCCACGTTGTCCCACGTTGTCCCACGTTGTCCCACGGTGTCCAACGATGTCCAACGGTGTCCAACGGTGTCCAACGGTGTCCAACGGTGTCCACGTTGTCCCACGTTGTCCCACGTTGTCCCACGGTGTCCAACGATGTCCAACGGTGTCCCACGTTGTCCCACGTTGTCCCACGTTGTCCCACGTTGTCCCACGTTGTCCCACGATGTCCCACGTTGTCCCACGTTGTCCCACGTTGTCCCACGTTGTCCCACGTTGTCCCACGTTGTCCCACGTTGTCCCACGTTGTCCCACGTTGTCCCATGTTGTCCCACGTTGTCCCACGTTGTCCCACGTTGTCCCACGTTGTCCCACGGTGTCCAACGGTGTCCAACGATGTCCCACGTTGTCCCACGTTGTCCCACGTTGTCCCACGTTGTCCCACGATGTCCCACGTTGTCCCACGTTGTCCCACGTTGTCCCACGTTGTCCCACGTTGTCCCACGTTGTCCCACGTTGTCCCACGTTGTCCCACGTTGTCCCACGTTGTCCCACGGTGTCCAACGATGTCCAACGGTGTCCAGCGATGTCCAACGCGTGTCCTACGTTGTCCCACGTTTTCCCACGTTGTCCCACGTTGTCCCAACGGTGTCCAACGATCACGATGTCCAACGGTGTCCCACGTTGTCCCACGTTGTTCCATGGTTTCCCACGTTGTCCCACGTTGTCCACGTTGTCCCACGTTGTCCCACGGTGTCCAACGATGTCCAACGGTGTCCAGCGATGTCCAACGGTGTCCTACGTTGTCCCACGTTTTCCCACGTTGTCCCACGTTGTCCCACGGTGTCCAACGATGTCCAACGATGTCCAACGGTGTCCCACGTTGTCCCACGTTGTCCCACGTTGTCCCACGTTGTCCCACGTTGTCCCACGGTTGTCCCACGTTGTCCCACGTTGGTCCCACGTTGTCCCACGTTGTCCCACGTTGTCCCACGTTGTCCCACGTTGTCCCACGTTGTCCCACGTTGTCCCACGTTGTCCCACGTTGTCCCACGTTTTCCCACGTTGTCCCACGGTGTCCAACGATGTCCAACGGTGTCCAACGATGTCCCACGTTGTCCCACGTTGTCCCACGTTGTCCCACGTTGTCCCACGATGTCCCACGTTGTCCCACGTTGTCCCACGTTGTCCCACGGTTGTCCCACGTTGTCCCACGTTGTCCCACGTTGTCCCACGTTGTCCCACGTTGTCCCACGTTGTCCCGACGTTGTCCCTACGTTGTCCCACGTTGTCCCACGTTGTCCCACCGGTGTCCAACGATGTCCCACGGTGTCCAACGGTGTCCCACGTTGTCCCACGTTGTCCCGACGTTGTCCCACGTTGTCCCACGTTGTCCCACGTTGTCCCACGTTGTCCAACGATGTCCAACGGTGTCCCACGTTGTCCCACGTTGTCCATGGTTTCCCACGTTGTCCCACGTTGTCCCACGTTGTCCCACGGTGTCCAACGATGTCCAACGGTGTCCAACGGTGTCCCAACGGTGTCCAACGGTGTCCCACGTTGTCCCACGTTGTCCCACGTTGTCCCACGGTGTCCAACGATGTCCACGGTGTCCACGTTGTCCCACGTTGTCCCACGTTGTCCCACGTTGTCCCACGTTGTCCCACGATGTCCACGTTGTCCCACGTTGTCCCACGTGTCCCACGTTGTCCCACGTTGTCCCACGTTGTCCCCACGATGTCCCACGTTGTCCCACGTTGTCCCACGTTGTCCCACGATGTCCCACGTTGTCCCACGTTGTCCCACGTTGTCCACGTTGTCCAACGATGTCCAACGGTGTCCAACGGTGTCCAACGGTGTCCAACGGTTGTCCCACGTTGTCCCACGTTGTCCCACGGTTGTCCCACGTTGTCCCACGTTGTCCCACGATGTCCCACGTTGTCCCACGTTGTCCCACGTTGTCCCACGGTGTCCAACGATGTCCAACGGTGTCCCACGTTGTCCCACGGTGTCCCACGTTGTCCCACGTTGTCCCACGTTGTCCCACGTTGTCCCACGATGTCCCACGTTGTCCCACGTTGTCCCACGTTGTCCCACGTTGTCCCACGTTGTCCCACGTTGTCCCACGTTGTCCCACGTTGTACCACGTTGTCCCACGTTGTCCCACGGTGTCCAACGATGTCCAACGGTGTCCAACGGTGTCCCACGGTGTCCAACGGTGTCCCACGTTGTCCCACGTTGTCCCACGTTGTCCCACGTTGTCCCACGTTGTCCCACGTTGTCCCACGTTGTCCAACGTTGTCCAACGGTGTCCCACGTTGTCCCACGTTGTTCCATGGTTTCCCACGTTGTCCCACGTTGTCCCACGTTGTCCCACGGTGTCCAGCGATGTCCAACGGTGTCCAACGGTGTCCAACGGTGTCCAACGGTGTCCAACGGTGTCCCACGTTGTCCCACGTTGTCCCACGTTGTCCCACGGTGTCCAACGATGTCCAACGGTGTCCCACGTTGTCCCACGTTGTCCCACGTTGTCCCACGTTGTCCCACGTTGTCCCACGATGTCCCACGTTGTCCCACGTTGTCCCACGTTGTCCCACGTTGTCCCACGTTGTCCCACGTTGTCCCACGTTGTCCCACGTTGTCCCACGTTGTCCCACGTTGTCCCACGTTGTCCCACGTTGTCCCACGTTGTCCCACGGTGTCCAACGGTGTCCAACGATGTCCCACGTTGTCCCACGTTGTCCCACGTTGTCCCACGTTGTCCCACGTTGTCCCACGTTGTCCCACGTTGTCCCACGTTGTCCCACGTTGTCCCACGTTGTCCCACGTTGTCCCACGTTGTCCCACGTTGTCCCACGTTGTCCCACGATGTCCCACGTTGTCCCACGTTGTCCCACGTTGTCCCACGTTGTCCCACGTTGTCCCACGTTGTCCCACGTTGTCCCACGTTGTCCCACGTTGTCCCACGTTGTCCCACGGTGTCCAACGGTGTCCCACGATGTCCCACGTTGTCACACGTTGTCCCACGTTGTCCCACGTTGTCCCACGTTGTCCCACGTTGTCCCACGGTGTCCAACGGTGTCCAACGGTGTCCAACGGTGTCCCACGTTGTCCCACGTTGTCCCACGTTGTCCCACGTTGTCCCACGATGTCCCACGTTGTCCCACGTTGTCCCACGTTGTCCCACGATGTCCCACGTTGTCCCACGTTGTCCCACGTTGTCCCACGTTGTCCCACGATGTCCCACGTTGTCCCACGTTGTCCCACGTTGTCCCACGTTGTCCCACGGTGTCCAACGATGTCCAACGGTGTCCAACGGTGTCCCACGGTGTCCAACGGTGTCCCACGTTGTCCCACGTTGTCCCACGTTGTCCCACGTTGTCCCACGTTGTCCCACGATGTCCCACGTTGTCCCACGTTGTCCGACGTTGTCCCACGTTGTCCCACGTTGTCCCACGTTGTCCCACGGTGTCCAACGATGTCCAACGATGTCCAACGGTGTCCCACGTTGTCCCACGTTGTTCCATGGTTTCCCACGTTGTCCCACGTTGTCCCACGTTGTCCCACGGTGTCCAACGATGTCCAACGGTGTCCAACGGTGTCCAACGGTGTCCAACGGTGTCCCACGTTGTCCCACGTTGTCCCACGTTGTCCCACGTTGTCCCACGTTGTCCCACGATGTCCCACGTTGTCCCACGTTGTCCCACGTTGTCCCACGATGTCCCACGTTGTCCCACGTTGTCCCACGTTGTCCCACGTTGTCCCACGATGTCCCACGTTGTCCCACGTTGTCCCACGTTGTCCCACGTTGTCCCACGGTGTCCAACGATGTCCAACGGTGTCCAACGGTGTCCCACGGTGTCCAACGGTGTCCCACGTTGTCCCACGTTGTCCCACGTTGTCCCACGTTGTCCCACGTTGTCCCACGATGTCCCACGTTGTCCCACGTTGTCCCACGATGTCCCACGTTGTCCCACGTTGTCCCACGTTGTCCCACGTTGTCCCACGATGTCCGACGTTGTCCCACGTTGTCCCACGTTGTCCCACGTTGTCCCACGGTGTCCAACGATGTCCAACGATGTCCAACGGTGTCCCACGTTGTCCCACGTTGTTCCATGGTTTCCCACGTTGTCCCACGTTGTCCCACGTTGTCCCACGGTGTCCAACGATGTCCAACGGTGTCCAACGGTGTCCAACGGTGTCCAACGGTGTCCCACGTTGTCCCACGTTGTCCCACGTTGTCCCACGTTGTCCCACGTTGTCCCACGATGTCCCACGTTGTCCCACGATGTCCCACGTTGTCCCACGTTGTCCCACGTTGTCCCACGTTGTCCCACGTTGTCCCACGGTGTCCAACGATGTCCAACGGTGTCCAACGGTGTCCAACGGTGTCCAACGATGTCCAACGATGTCCAACGATGTCCAACGGTGTCCAACGATGTCCAACGATGTCCAACGGTGTCCCACGATGTCCAACGATGTCCAACGATGTCCAACGGTGTCCAACGATGTCCAACGGTGTCCAACGATGTCCAACGATGTCCAACGGTGTCCCACGATGTCCAACGATGTCCAACGATGTCCAACGGTGTCCAACGGTGTCCAACGGTGTCCCACGGTGTCCAACGGTGTCCCACGTTGTCCCACGTTGTCCCACGTTGTCCCACGTTGTCCCACGATGTCCCACGTTGTCCAACGGTGTCCAACGGTGTCCAACGATGTCCAACGATGTCCAACGGTGTCCCACGATGTCCAACGATGTCCAACGATGTCCAACGGTGTCCCACGTTGTCCCACGTTGTCCCACGTTGTCCCACGTTGTCCCACGTTGTCCCACGGTGTCCAACGATGTCCAACGGTGTCCCACGTTGTCCAACGGTGTCCCACGTTGTCCCACGTTGTCCCACGTTGTCCCACGTTGTCCCACGTTGTCCCACGTTGTCCCACGTTGTCCCACGTTGTCCCACGTTGTCCCACGTTGTCCCACGTTGTCCCACGTTGTCCCACGTTGTCCCACGTTGTCCCACGTTGTCCCACGGTGTCCAACGATGTCCAACGGTGTCCAAAGGTGTCCCACCGTGTCCAACGGTGTCCCACGTTGTCCCACGTTGTCCCACGTTGTCCCACGTTGTCCCACGTTGTCCCACGTTGTCCAACGATGTCCAACGGTGTCCCACGTTGTCCCACGTTGTTCCATGGTTTCCCACGTTGTCCCACGATGTCCCACGTTGTCCCACGGTGTCCAACGATGTCCAACGGTGTCCCACGTTGTCCAACGGTGTCCCACGTTGTCCCACGTTGTTCCACGTTGTCCCACGTTGCCCCACGATGTCCCACGTTGTCCCACGTTGTCCCACGTTGTCCCACGTTGTCCCACGTTGTCCCACGTTGTCCCACGTTGTCCCACGTTGTCCCACGTTGTCCCACGGTGTCCAACGATGTCCAACGGTGTCCAACGGTGTCCCACGGTGTCCAACGGTGTCCCACGTTGTCCCACGTTGTCCCACGTTGTCCCACGTTGTCCCACGTTGTCCCACGTTGTCCCACGTTGTCCCACGTTGTCCCACGTTGTCCAACGGTGTCCCACGTTGTCCCACGTTGTCCCACGTTGTCCCACGTTGTCCCACGTTGTCCCACGTTGTCCCACGTTGTCCCACGTTGTCCCACGTTGTCCCACGTTGTCCCACGTTGTCCCACGTTGTCCCACGTTGTCCCACGTTGTCCCACGTTGTCCCACGGTGTCCAACGATGTCCAACGGTGTCCAAAGGTGTCCCACGGTGTCCAACGGTGTCCCACGTTGTCCCACGGTGTCCAACGATGTCCAACGGTGTCCAACGGTGTCCCACGGTGTCCAACGGTGTCCCACGTTGTCCCACGTTGTCCCACGTTGTCCCACGTTGTCCCACGTTGTCCCACGTTGTCCCACGTTGTCCCACGTTGTCCAACGGTGTCCCACGTTGTCCCACGTTGTCCCACGTTGTCCCACGTTGTCCCACGTTGTCCCACGTTGTCCCACGTTGTCCCACGTTGTCCCACGTTGTCCCACGTTGTCCCACGTTGTCCCACGTTGTCCCACGTTGTCCCACGGTGTCCAACGATGTCCAACGGTGTCCAGCGATGTCCAACGGTGTCCTACGTTGTCCCACGTTTTCCCACGTTGTCCCACGTTGTCCCACGGTGTCCAACGATGTCCAACGATGTCCAACGGTGTCCCACGTTGTCCCACGTTGTTCCATGGTTTCCCACGTTGTCCCACGTTGTCCCACGTTGTCCCACGGTGTCCAACGATGTCCAACGGTGTCCAACGGTGTCCAACGGTGTCCAACGGTGTCCCACGTTGTCCCACGTTGTCCCACGTTGTCCCACGTTGTCCCACGTTGTCCCACGATGTCCCACGTTGTCCCACGTTGTCCCACGTTGTCCCACGATGTCCCACGTTGTCCAACGGTGTCCAACGATGTCCAACGGTGTCCCACGTTGTCCCACGTTGTCCCACGTTGTCCCACGTTGTCCCACGTTGTCCCACGATGTCCCACGTTGTCCCACGTTGTCCCACGTTGTCCCACGTTGTCCCACGTTGTCCCACGTTGTCCCACGATGTCCCACGTTGTCCCACGTTGTCCCACGTTGTCCCACGATGTCCCACGTTGTCCCACGTTGTCCCACGTTGTCCCACGTTGTCCCACGATGTCCAACGGTGTCCAACGGTGTCCAACGGTGTCCAACGGTGTCCCACGTTGTCCCACGTTGTCCCACGTTGTCCCACGTTGTCCCACGTTGTCCCACGATGTCCCACGTTGTCCCACGTTGTCCCACGTTGTCCCACGGTGTCCAACGATGTCCAACGGTGTCCCACGTTGTCCAACGGTGTCCCACGTTGTCCCACGTTGTCCCACGTTGTCCCACGTTGTCCCACGATGTCCCACGTTGTCCCACGTTGTCCCACGTTGTCCCACGTTGTCCCACGTTGTCCCACGTTGTCCCACGTTGTCCCACGTTGTCCCACGTTGTCCCACGTTGTCCCACGGTGTCCAACGATGTCCAACGGTGTCCAACGGTGTCCCACGGTGTCCAACGGTGTCCCACGTTGTCCCACGTTGTCCCACGTTGTCCCACGTTGTCCCACGTTGTCCCACGTTGTCCCACATTGTCCAACGATGTCCAACGGTGTCCCACGTTGTCCCACGTTGTTCCATGGTTTCCCACGTTGTCCCACGTTGTCCCACGTTGTCCCACGGTGTCCAGCGATGTCCAACGGTGTCCAACGGTGTCCAACGGTGTCCAACGGTGTCCAACGGTGTCCCACGTTGTCCCACGTTGTCCCACGTTGTCCCACGGTGTCCAACGATGTCCAACGGTGTCCCACGTTGTCCCACGTTGTCCCACGTTCTCCCACGTTGTCCCACGTTGTCCCACGTTGTCCCACGTTGTCCCACGTTGTCCCACGTTGTCCCACGTTGTCCCACGTTGTCCCACGTTGTCCCACGTTGTCCCACGTTGTCCCACGTTGTCCCACGTTGTCCCACGTTGTCCCACGTTGTCCCACGTTGTCCCACGGTGTCCAACGGTGTCCAACGATGTCCCACGTTGTCCCACGTTGTCCCACGTTGTCCCACGTTGTCCCACGTTGTCCCACGTTGTCCCACGTTGTCCCACGTTGTCCCACGTTGTCCCACGTTGTCCCACGTTGTCCCACGTTGTCCCACGTTGTCCCACGTTGTCCCACGATGTCCCACGTTGTCCCACGTTGTCCCACGTTGTCCCACGTTGTCCCACGTTGTCCCACGTTGTCCCACGTTGTCCCACGTTGTCCCACGTTGTCCCACGGTGTCCAACGGTGTCCCACGATGTCCCACGTTGTCCCACGTTGTCCCACGTTGTCCCACGTTGTCCCACGTTGTCCCACGTTGTCCCACGGTGTCCAACGGTGTCCAACGGTGTAAAACGGTGTCCCACGTTGTCCCACGTTGTCCCACGTTGTCCCACGTTGTCCCACGATGTCCCACGTTGTCCCACGTTGTCCCACGTTGTCCCACGATGTCCCACGTTGTCCCACGTTGTCCCACGTTGTCCCACGTTGTCCCACGATGTCCCACGTTGTCCCACGTTGTCCCACGTTGTCCCACGTTGTCCCACGGTGTCCAACGATGTCCAACGGTGTCCAACGGTGTCCCACGGTGTCCAACGGTGTCCCACGTTGTCCCACGTTGTCCCACGTTGTCCCACGTTGTCCCACGTTGTCCCACGATGTCCCACGTTGTCCCACGTTGTCCGACGTTGTCCCACGTTGTCCCACGTTGTCCCACGTTGTCCCACGGTGTCCAACGATGTCCAACGATGTCCAACGGTGTCCCACGTTGTCCCACGTTGTTCCATGGTTTCCCACGTTGTCCCACGTTGTCCCACGTTGTCCCACGGTGTCCAACGATGTCCAACGGTGTCCAACGGTGTCCAACGGTGTCCAACGGTGTCCCACGTTGTCCCACGTTGTCCCACGTTGTCCCACGTTGTCCCACGTTGTCCCACGATGTCCCACGTTGTCCCACGTTGTCCCACGTTGTCCCACGATGTCCCACGTTGTCCCACGTTGTCCCACGTTGTCCCACGTTGTCCCACGATGTCCCACGTTGTCCCACGTTGTCCCACGTTGTCCCACGTTGTCCCACGGTGTCCAACGATGTCCAACGGTGTCCAACGGTGTCCCACGGTGTCCAACGGTGTCCCACGTTGTCCCACGTTGTCCCACGTTGTCCCACGTTGTCCCACGTTGTCCCACGATGTCCCACGTTGTCCCACGTTGTACCACGTTGTCCCACGTTGTCCCACGTTGTCCCACGGTGTCCAACGATGTCCAACGGTGTCCAACGGTGTCCAACGGTGTCCAACGATGTCCAACGATGTCCAACGATGTCCAACGGTGTCCAACGGTGTCCAACGGTGTCCAACGATGTCCAACGATGTCCAACGATGTCCAACGGTGTCCAACGATGTCCAACGATGTCCAACGGTGTCCCACGATGTCCAACGATGTCCAACGATGTCCAACGGTGTCCAACGATGTCCAACGGTGTCCAACGATGTCCAACGATGTCCAACGGTGTCCCACGATGTCCAACGATGTCCAACGATGTCCAACGGTGTCCAACGGTGTCCAACGGTGTCCCACGGTGTCCAACGGTGTCCCACGTTGTCGCACGTTGTCCCACGTTGTCCCACGTTGTCCCACGATGTCCCACGTTGTCCAACGGTGTCCAACGGTGTCCAACGATGTCCAACGATGTCCAACGGTGTCCCACGATGTCCAACGATGTCCAACGATGTCCAACGGTGTCCCACGTTGTCCCACGTTGTCCCACGTTGTCCCACGTTGTCCCACGTTGTCCCACGGTGTCCAACGATGTCCAACGGTGTCCCACGTTGTCCCACGGTGTCCCACGTTGTCCCACGTTGTCCCACGTTGTCCCACGTTGTCCCACGTTGTCCCACGTTGTCCCACGTTGTCCCACGTTGTCCCACGTTGTCCCACGTTGTCCCACGTTGTCCCACGTTGTCCCACGTTGTCCCACGTTGTCCCACGTTGTCCCACGGTGTCCAACGATGTCCAACGGTGTCCAAAGGTGTCCCACGGTGTCCATCGGTGTCCCACGTTGTCCCACGTTGTCCCACGTTGTCCCACGTTGTCCCACGTTGTCCCACGTTGTCCAACGATGTCCAACGGTGTCCCACGTTATCCCACGTTGTTCCATGGTTTCCCACGTTGTCCCACGTTGTCCCACGTTGTCCCACGGTGTCCAACGATGTCCAACGGTGTCCCACGTTGTCCAACGTTGTCCCACGTTGTCCCACGTTGTCCCACGTTGTCCCACGTTGCCCCACGATGTCCCACGTTGTCCCACGTTGTCCCACGTTGTCCCACGTTGTCCCACGTTGTCCCACGTTGTCCCACGTTGTCCCACGTTGTCCCACGTTGTCCCACGTTGTCCCACGGTGTCCAACGATGTCCAACGGTGTCCAACGGTGTCCCACGGTGTCCAACGGTGTCCCACGTTGTCCCACGTTGTCCCACGTTGTCCCACGTTGTCCCACGTTGTCCCACGTTGTCCCACGTTGTCCCACGTTGTCCCACGTTGTCCAACGATGTCCCACGGTGTCCCACGTTGTCCCACGTTGTTCCATGGTTTCCCACGTTGTCCCACGTTGTCCCACGTTGTCCCACGGTGTCCAACGATGTCCAACGGTGTCCAACGGTGTCCAACGGTGTCCAACGGTGTCCCACGTTGTCCCACGTTGTCCCACGTTGTCCCACGGTGTCCAACGATGTCCAACGGTGTCCCACGTTGTCCCACGTTGTCCCACGTTGTCCCACGTTGTCCCACGTTGTCCCACGTTGTCCCACGTTGTCCCACGTTGTCCCACGGTGTCCCACGGTGTCCAACGATGTCCAACGGTGTCCCACGTGGTCCCACGTTGTCCCACGTTGTCCCACGTTGTCCCACGTTGTCCCACGATGTCCCTCGTTGTCCCACGATGTCCCACGTTGTCCCACGTTGTCCCACGTTGTCCCACGATGTCCCACGTTGTCCCACGTTGTTCCATGGTTTCCCACGTTGTCCCACGTTGTCCCACGTTGTCCCACGTTGTCCCACGTTGTCCCACGGTGTCCCACGGTGTCCAACGATGTCCAACGGTGTCCACGTTGTCCCACGTTGTCCCACGTTGTCCCACGTTGTCCCACGTTGTCCCACGATGTCCCACGTTGTCCCACGTTGTCCCACGTTGTCCCACGTTGTCCCACGTTGTCCCACGTTGTCCCACGATTTCCCACGTTGTCCCACGTTGTCCCACGTTGTCCCACGTTGTCCCACGTTGTCCCACGTTGTCCCACGTTGTCCCACGTTGTCCCACGTTGTCCCACGTTGTCCCACGTTGTCCCACGTTGTCCCACGTTGTCCCACGGTGTCCAACGGTGTCCAACGATGTCCCACGTTGTCCCACGTTGTCCCACGTTGTCCCACGTTGTCCCACGTTGTCCCACGTTGTCCCACGTTGTCCCACGTTGTCCCACGTTGTCCCACGTTGTCCCACGTTGTCCCACGTTGTCCCACGTTGTCCCACGTTGTCCCACGGTGTCCAACGATGTCCAACGGTGTCCAGCGATGTCCAACGGTGTCCTACGTTGTCCCACGTTTTCCCACGTTGTCCCACGTTGTCCCACGGTGTCCAACGATGTCCAACGATGTCCAACGGTGTCCCACGTTGTCCCACGTTGTTCCATGGTTTCCCACGTTGTCCCACGTTGTCCCACGTTGTCCCACGGTGTCCAACGATGTCCAACGGTGTCCAACGGTGTCCAACGGTGTCCAACGGTGTCCCACGTTGTCCCACGTTGTCCCACGTTGTCCCACGTTGTCCCACGTTGTCCCACGATGTCCCACGTTGTCCCACGTTGTCCCACGTTGTCCCACGATGTCCCACGTTGTCCCACGTTGTCCCACGTTGTCCCACGTTGTCCCACGTTGTCCCACGTTGTCCCACGTTGTCCCACGTTGTCCCACGTTGTCCCACGTTGTCCCACGTTGTCCCACGTTGTCCCACGTTGTCCCACGTTGTCCCACGTTGTCCCACGTTGTCCCACGTTGTCCCACGTTGTCCCACGTTTTCCCACGTTGTCCCACGGTGTCCAACGATGTCCAACGGTGTCCAACGATGTCCCACGTTGTCCCACGTTGTCCCACGTTGTCCCACGTTGTCCCACGATGTCCCACGTTGTCCCACGTTGTCCCACGTTGTCCCACGTTGTCCCACGTTGTCCCACGTTGTCCCACGTTGTCCCACGTTGTCCCACGTTGTCCCACGTTGTCCCACGTTGTCCCACGGTGTCCAACGATGTCCCACGGTGTCCAACGGTGTCCCACGTTGTCCCACGTTGTCCCACGTTGTCCCACGTTGTCCCACGTTGTCCCACGTTGTCCCACGTTGTCCAACGATGTCCAACGGTGTCCCACGTTGTCCCACGTTGTTCCATGGTTTCCCACGTTGTCCCACGTTGTCCCACGTTGTCCCACGGTGTCCAACGATGTCCAACGGTGTCCAACGGTGTCCAACGGTGTCCAACGGTGTCCCACGTTGTCCCACGTTGTCCCACGTTGTCCCACGGTGTCCAACGATGTCCAACGGTGTCCCACGTTGTCCCACGTTGTCCCACGTTGTCCCACGTTGTCCCACGTTGTCCCACGATGTCCCACGTTGTCCCACGTTGTCCCACGTTGTCCCACGTTGTCCCACGTTGTCCCACGTTGTCCCACGTTGTCCCACGTTGTCCCACGTTGTCCCACGTTGTCCCACGTTGTCCCACGTTGTCCCACGTTGTCCCACGGTGTCCAACGGTGTCCAACGATGTCCCACGTTGTCCCACGTTGTCCCACGTTGTCCCACGTTGTCCCACGATGTCCCACGTTGTCCCACGTTGTCCCACGTTGTCCCACGTTGTCCCACGTTGTCCCACGTTGTCCCACGTTGTCCCACGTTGTCCCACGTTGTCCCACGTTGTCCCACGGTGTCCAACGATGTCCAACGGTGTCCAGCGATGTCCAACGGTGTCCCACGTTGTCCCACGTTTTCCCACGTTGTCCCACGTTGTCCCACGGTGTCCAACGATGTCCAACGATGTCCAACGGTGTCCCACGTTGTCCCACGTTGTTCCATGGTTTCCCACGTTGTCCCACGTTGTCCCACGTTGTCCCACGGTGTCCAACGATGTCCAACGGTGTCCAACGGTGTCCAACGGTGTCCAACGGTGTCCCACGTTGTCCCACGTTGTCCCACGTTGTCCCACGTTGTCCCACGATGTCCAACGGTGTCCAACGGTGTCCAACGGTGTCCAACGGTGTCCCACGTTGTCCCACGTTGTCCCACGTTGTCCCACGTTGTCCCACGTTGTCCCACGTTGTCCCACGTTGTCCCACGTTGTCCCACGTTGTCCCACGGTGTCCAACGATGTCCAACGGTGTCCAACGGTGTCCCACGGTGTCCAACGGTGTCCCACGTTGTCCCACGTTGTCCCACGTTGTCCCACGTTGTCCCACGTTGTCCCACGTTGTCCCACGTTGTCCCACGTTGTCCCACGTTGTCCCACGTTGTCCCACGTTGTCCCACGTTGTCCCACGTTGTCCCACGTTGTCCCACGTGGTCCCACGTTGTCCCACGTTGTCCCACGGTGTCCAACGATGTCCAACGGTGTCCCACGTTGTCCAACGGTGTCCCACGTTGTCCCACGTTGTCCCACGTTGTCCCACGTTGTCCCACGATGTCCCACGTTGTCCCACGTTGTCCCACGTTGTCCCACGTTGTCCCACGTTGTCCCACGTTGTCCCACGTTGTCCCACGTTGTCCCACGTTGTCCCACGTTGTCCCACGTTGTCCCACGGTGTCCAACGATGTCCAACGGTGTCCAACGGTGTCCCACGGTGTCCAACGGTGTCCCACGTTGTCCCACGTTGTCCCACGTTGTCCCACGTTGTCCCACGTTGTCCCACGTTGTCCCACGTTGTCCAACGATGTCCAACGGTGTCCCACGTTGTCCCACGTTGTTCCATGGTTTCCCACGTTGTCCCACGTTGTCCCACGTTGTCCCACGGTGTCCAACGATGTCCAACGGTGTCCAACGGTGTCCAACGGTGTCCAACGGTGTCCCACGTTGTCCCACGTTGTCCCACGTTGTCCCACGTTGTCCAACGATGTCCAACGGTGTCCCACGTTGTCCCACGTTGTCCCACGTTGTCCCACGTTGTCCCACGTTGTCCCACGATGTCCCACGTTGTCCCACGTTGTCCCACGTTGTCCCACGTTGTCCCACGTTGTCCCACGTTGTCCCACGTTGTCCCACGTTGTCCCACGTTGTCCCATGTTGTCCCACGTTGTCCCACGTTGTCCCACGTTGTCCCACGTTGTCCCACGGTGTCCAACGGTGTCCAACGATGTCCCACGTTGTCCCACGTTGTCCCACGTTGTCCCACGTTGTCCCACGATGTCCCACGTTGTCCCACGTTGTCCCACGTTGTCCCACGTTGTCCCACGTTGTCCCACGTTGTCCCACGTTGTCCCACGTTGTCCAACGTTGTCCCACGTTGTCCCACGTTGTCCCACGTTGTCCCACGTTGTCCCACGTTGTCCCACGTTGTCCCACGGTGTCCAACGATGTCCAACGGTGTCCAGCGATGTCCAACGGTGTCCTACGTTGTCCCACGTTTTCCCACGTTGTCCCACGTTGTCCCACGGTGTCCAACGATGTCCAACGATGTCCAACGGTGTCCCACGTTGTCCCACGTTGTTCCATGGTTTCCCACGTTGTCCCACGTTGTCCCACGTTGTCCCACGGTGTCCAACGATGTCCAACGGTGTCCAACGGTGTCCAACGGTGTCCAACGGTGTCCCACGTTGTCCCACGTTGTTCCATGGTTTCCCACGTTGTCCCACGTTGTCCCACGTTGTCCCACGGTGTCCAACGATGTCCAACGGTGTCCAACGGTGTCCAACGGTGTCCAACGGTGTCCCACGTTGTCCCACGTTGTCCCACGTTGTCCCACGTTGTCCCACGGTGTCCAACGATGTCCAACGGTGTCCAACGGTGTCCCACGGTGTCCAACGGTGTCCCACGTTGTCCCACGTTGTCCCACGTTGTCCCACGTTGTCCCACGTTGTCCCACGTTGTCCCACGTTGTCCAACGATGTCCAACGGTGTCCCACGTTGTCCCACGTTGTTCCATGGTTTCCCACGTTGTCCCACGTTGTCCCACGTTGTCCCACGGTGTCCAACGATGTCCAACGGTGTCCAACGGTGTCCAACGGTGTCCCACGTTGTCCCACGTTGTCCCACGTTGTCCCACGTTGTCCCACGGTGTCCAACGATGTCCAACGGTGTCCAACGGTGTCCAACGGTGTCCCACGTTGTCCCACGTTGTTCCATGGTTTCCCACGTTGTCCCACGTTGTCCCACGTTGTCCCACGGTGTCCAACGATGTCCAACGGTGTCCAACGGTGTCCCACGGTGTCCAACGGTGTCCCACGTTGTCCCACGTTGTCCCACGTTGTCCCACGTTGTCCCACGTTGTCCCACGTTGTCCCACGTTGTCCCACGTTGTCCAACGATGTCCAACGGTGTCCCACGTTGTCCCACGTTGTTCCATGGTTTCCCACGTTGTCCCACGTTGTCCCACGTTGTCCCACGGTGTCCAACGATGTCCAACGGTGTCCAACGGTGTCCAACGGTGTCCAACGGTGTCCCACGTTGTCCCACGTTGTCCCACGTTGTCCCACGGTGTCCAACGATGTCCAACGGTGTCCCACGTTGTCCCACGTTGTCCCACGTTGTCCCACGTTGTCCCACGTTGTCCCACGATGTCCCACGTTGTCCCACGTTGTCCCACGTTGTCCCACGTTGTCCCACGTTGTCCCACGTTGTCCCACGTTGTCCCACGTTGTCCCACGTTGTCCCATGTTGTCCCACGTTGTCCCACGTTGTCCCACGTTGTCCCACGTTGTCCCACGGTGTCCAACGGTGTCCAACGATGTCCCACGTTGTCCCACGTTGTCCCACGTTGTCCCACGTTGTCCCACGATGTCCCACGTTGTCCCACGTTGTCCCACGTTGTCCCACGTTGTCCCACGTTGTCCCACGTTGTCCCACGTTGTCCCACGTTGTCCCACGTTGTCCCACGTTGTCCCACGGTGTCCAACGATGTCCAACGGTGTCCAGCGATGTCCAACGGTGTCCTACGTTGTCCCACGTTTTCCCACGTTGTCCCACGTTGTCCCACGGTGTCCAACGATGTCCAACGATGTCCAACGGTGTCCCACGTTGTCCCACGTTGTTCCATGGTTTCCCACGTTGTCCCACGTTGTCCCACGTTGTCCCACGGTGTCCAACGATGTCCAACGGTGTCCAACGGTGTCCAACGGTGTCCAACGGTGTCCCACGTTGTCCCACGTTGTCCCACGTTGTCCCACGTTGTCCCACGTTGTCCCACGATGTCCCACGTTGTCCCACGTTGTCCCACGTTGTCCCACGATGTCCCACGTTGTCCAACGTTGTCCCACGTTGTCCCACGTTGTCCCACGTTGTCCCACGTTGTCCCACGTTGTCCCACGTTGTCCCACGTTGTCCCACGTTGTCCCACGTTGTCCCACGGTGTCCAACGATGTCCCACGGTGTCCAACGGTGTCCCACGTTGTCCCACGTTGTCCCACGTTGTCCCACGTTGTCCCACGTTGTCCCACGTTGTCCCACGTTGTCCAACGATGTCCAACGGTGTCCCACGTTGTCCCACGTTGTCCCACGTTGTCCCACGGTGTCCAACGATGTCCAACGGTGTCCAACGGTGTCCCACGGTGTCCAACGGTGTCCCACGTTGTCCCACGTTGTCCCACGTTGTCCCACGTTGTCCCACGTTGTCCCACGTTGTCCCACGTTGTCCCACGTTGTCCCACGTTGTCCCACGGTGTCCAACGATGTCCAACGGTGTCCAGCGATGTCCCACGTTGTCCCACGTTGTCCCACGTTGTCCCACGGTGTCCAACGATGTCCAACGGTGTCCAGCGATGTCCAACGGTGTCCCACGTTGTCCCACGTTTTCCCACGTTGTCCCACGTTGTCCCACGGTGTCCAACGATGTCCAACGATGTCCAACGGTGTCCCACGTTGTCCCACGTTGTCCCACGTTGTCCCACGTTGTCCCACGTTGTCCCACGTTGTCCCACGTTGTCCCACGTTGTCCCACGTTGTCCCACGGTGTCCAACGATGTCCCACGGTGTCCAACGGTGTCCCACGTTGTCCCACGTTGTCCCACGTTGTCCCACGTTGTCCCACGTTGTCCCACGTTGTCCCACGTTGTCCAACGATGTCCAACGGTGTCCCACGTTGTCCCACGTTGTCCCACGTTGTCCCACGGTGTCCAACGATGTCCAACGGTGTCCAACGGTGTCCCACGGTGTCCAACGGTGTCCCACGTTGTCCCACGTTGTCCCACGTTGTCCCACGTTGTCCCACGTTGTCCCACGTTGTCCCACGTTGTCCCACGTTGTCCCACGTTGTCCCACGGTGTCCAACGATGTCCAACGGTGTCCAGCGATGTCCCACGTTGTCCCACGTTGTCCCACGTTGTCCCACGGTGTCCAACGATGTCCAACGGTGTCCAGCGATGTCCAACGGTGTCCCACGTTGTCCCAGGTTTTCCCACGTTGTCCCACGTTGTCCCACGGTGTCCAACGATGTCCAACGATGTCCAACGGTGTCCCACGTTGTCCCACGTTGTTCCATGGTTTCCCACGTTGTCCCACGTTGTCCCACGTTGTCCCACGGTGTCCAACGATGTCCAACGGTGTCCAACGGTGTCCAACGGTGTCCAACGGTGTCCCACGTTGTCCCACGTTGTCCCACGTTGTCCCACGTTGTCCCACGATGTCCAACGGTGTCCAACGGTGTCCAACGGTGTCCAACGGTGTCCCACGTTGTCCCACGTTGTCCCACGTTGTCCCACGTTGTCCCACGTTGTCCCACGTTGTCCCACGTTGTCCCACGTTGTCCCACGTTGTCCCACGGTGTCCAACGATGTCCAACGGTGTCCAACGGTGTCCCACGGTGTCCAACGGTGTCCCACGTTGTCCCACGTTGTCCCACGTTGTCCCACGTTGTCCCACGTTGTCCCACGTTGTCCCACGTTGTCCCACGTTGTCCCACGTTGTCCCACGTTGTCCCACGTTGTCCCACGTTGTCCCACGTTGTCCCACGTTGTCCCACGTGGTCCCACGTTGTCCCACGTTGTCCCACGGTGTCCAACGATGTCCAACGGTGTCCCACGTTGTCCAACGGTGTCCCACGTTGTCCCACGTTGTCCCACGTTGTCCCACGTTGTCCCACGATGTCCCACGTTGTCCCACGTTGTCCCACGTTGTCCCACGTTGTCCCACGTTGTCCCACGTTGTCCCACGTTGTCCCACGTTGTCCCACGTTGTCCCACGTTGTCCCACGTTGTCCCACGGTGTCCAACGATGTCCAACGGTGTCCAACGGTGTCCCACGGTGTCCAACGGTGTCCCACGTTGTCCCACGTTGTCCCACGTTGTCCCACGTTGTCCCACGTTGTCCCACGTTGTCCCACGTTGTCCAACGATGTCCAACGGTGTCCCACGTTGTCCCACGTTGTTCCATGGTTTCCCACGTTGTCCCACGTTGTCCCACGTTGTCCCACGGTGTCCAACGATGTCCAACGGTGTCCAACGGTGTCCAACGGTGTCCAACGGTGTCCCACGTTGTCCCACGTTGTCCCACGTTGTCCCACGGTGTCCAACGATGTCCAACGGTGTCCCACGTTGTCCCACGTTGTCCCACGTTGTCCCACGTTGTCCCACGTTGTCCCACGATGTCCCACGTTGTCCCACGTTGTCCCACGTTGTCCCACGTTGTCCCACGTTGTCCCACGTTGTCCCACGTTGTCCCACGTTGTCCCACGTTGTCCCATGTTGTCCCACGTTGTCCCACGTTGTCCCACGTTGTCCCACGTTGTCCCACGGTGTCCAACGGTGTCCAACGATGTCCCACGTTGTCCCACGTTGTCCCACGTTGTCCCACGTTGTCCCACGATGTCCCACGTTGTCCCACGTTGTCCCACGTTGTCCCACGTTGTCCCACGTTGTCCCACGTTGTCCCACGTTGTCCCACGTTGTCCCACGTTGTCCCACGTTGTCCCACGTTGTCCCACGTTGTCCCACGTTGTCCCACGTTGTCCCACGGTGTCCAACGATGTCCAACGGTGTCCAGCGATGTCCAACGGTGTCCTACGTTGTCCCACGTTTTCCCACGTTGTCCCACGTTGTCCCACGGTGTCCAACGATGTCCAACGATGTCCAACGGTGTCCCACGTTGTCCCACGTTGTTCCATGGTTTCCCACGTTGTCCCACGTTGTCCCACGTTGTCCCACGGTGTCCAACGATGTCCAACGGTGTCCAACGGTGTCCAACGGTGTCCAACGGTGTCCCACGTTGTCCCACGTTGTTCCATGGTTTCCCACGTTGTCCCACGTTGTCCCACGTTGTCCCACGGTGTCCAACGATGTCCAACGGTGTCCAACGGTGTCCAACGGTGTCCAACGGTGTCCCACGTTGTCCCACGTTGTCCCACGTTGTCCCACGTTGTCCCACGTTGTCCCACGATGTCCCACGTTGTCCCACGTTGTCCCACGTTGTCCCACGATGTCCCACGTTGTCCAACGTTGTCCCACGTTGTCCCACGTTGTCCCACGTTGTCCCACGTTGTCCCACGTTGTCCCACGTTGTCCCACGTTGTCCCACGTTGTCCCACGTTGTCCCACGTTGTCCCACGTTGTCCCACGTTGTCCCACGTTGTCCCACGTTGTCCCACGTTGTCCCACGTTGTCCCACGTTTTCCCACGTTGTCCCACGGTGTCCAACGATGTCCAACGGTGTCCAACGATGTCCCACGTTGTCCCACGTTGTCCCACGTTGTCCCACGTTGTCCCACGATGTCCCACGTTGTCCCACGTTGTCCCACGTTGTCCCACGTTGTCCCACGTTGTCCCACGTTGTCCCACGTTGTCCCACGTTGTCCCACGTTGTCCCACGTTGTCCCACGTTGTCCCACGTTGTCCCACGTTGTCCCACGTTGTCCCACGGTGTCCAACGATGTCCCACGGTGTCCAACGGTGTCCCACGTTGTCCCACGTTGTCCCACGTTGTCCCACGTTGTCCCACGTTGTCCCACGTTGTCCCACGTTGTCCAACGATGTCCAACGGTGTCCCACGTTGTCCCACGTTGTTCCATGGTTTCCCACGTTGTCCCACGTTGTCCCACGTTGTCCCACGGTGTCCAACGATGTCCAACGGTGTCCAACGGTGTCCAACGGTGTCCAACGGTGTCCCACGTTGTCCCACGTTGTCCCACGTTGTCCCACGGTGTCCAACGATGTCCAACGGTGTCCCACGTTGTCCCACGTTGTCCCACGTTGTCCCACGTTGTCCCACGTTGTCCCACGATGTCCCACGTTGTCCCACGTTGTCCCACGTTGTCCCACGTTGTCCCACGTTGTCCCACGTTGTCCCACGATGTCCCACGTTGTCCCACGTTGTCCCACGTTGTCCCACGATGTCCCACGTTGTCCCACGTTGTCCCACGTTGTCCCACGTTGTCCCACGATGTCCAACGGTGTCCAACGGTGTCCAACGGTGTCCAACGGTGTCCCACGTTGTCCCACGTTGTCCCACGTTGTCCCACGTTGTCCCACGTTGTCCCACGATGTCCCACGTTGTCCCACGTTGTCCCACGTTGTCCCACGGTGTCCAACGATGTCCCACGTTGTCCCACGTTGTCCCACATTGTCCAACGATGTCCAACGGTGTCCCACGTTGTCCCACGTTGTTCCATGGTTTCCCACGTTGTCCCACGTTGTCCCACGTTGTCCCACGGTGTCCAGCGATGTCCAACGGTGTCCAACGGTGTCCAACGGTGTCCAACGGTGTCCAACGGTGTCCCACGTTGTCCCACGTTGTCCCACGTTGTCCCACGGTGTCCAACGATGTCCAACGGTGTCCCACGTTGTCCCACGTTGTCCCACGTTGTCCCACGTTGTCCCACGTTGTCCCACGGTGTCCAACGGTGTCCAACGATGTCCCACGTTGTCCCACGTTGTCCCACGTTGTCCCACGTTGTCCCACGTTGTCCCACGTTGTCCCACGTTGTCCCACGTTGTCCCACGTTGTCCCACGTTGTCCCACGGTGTCCAACGATGTCCAACGGTGTCCAACGATGTCCAACGATGTCCAACGGTGTCCCACGTTGTCCCACGTTGTTCCATGGTTTCCCACGTTGTCCCACGTTGTCCCACGTTGTCCCACGGTGTCCAACGGTGTCCAACGGTGTCCAACGGTGTCCCACGTTGTCCCACGTTGTCCCACGTTGTCCCACGTTGTCCCACGATGTCCCACGTTGTCCCACGTTGTCCCACGTTGTCCCACGATGTCCCACGTTGTCCCACGTTGTCCCACGTTGTCCCACGTTGTCCCACGATGTCCCACGTTGTCCCACGTTGTCCCACGTTGTCCCACGTTGTCCCACGGTGTCCAACGACGTCCAACGGTGTCCAACGGTGTCCCACGGTGTCCAACGGTGTCCCACGTTGTCCCACGTTGTCCCACGTTGTCCCACGTTGTCCCACGTTGTCCCACGATGTCCCACGTTGTCCCACGTTGTCCGACGTTGTCCCACGTTGTCCCACGTTGTCCCACGTTGTCCCACGGTGTCCAACGATGTCCAACGATGTCCAACGGTGTCCCACGTTGTCCCACGTTGTTCCATGGTTTCCCACGTTGTCCCACGTTGTCCCACGTTGTCCCACGGTGTCCAACGATGTCCAACGGTGTCCAACGGTGTCCAACGGTGTCCAACGGTGTCCCACGTTGTCCCACGTTGTCCCACGTTGTCCCACGTTGTCCCACGTTGTCCCACGATGTCCCACGTTGTCCCACGTTGTCCCACGTTGTCCCACGATGTCCCACGTTGTCCCACGTTGTCCCACGTTGTCCCACGTTGTCCCACGATGTCCCACGTTGTCCCACGTTGTCCCACGTTGTCCCACGTTGTCCCACGGTGTCCAACGATGTCCAACGGTGTCCAACGGTGTCCCACGGTGTCCAACGGTGTCCCACGTTGTCCCACGTTGTCCCACGTTGTCCCACGTTGTCCCACGTTGTCCCACGATGTCCCACGTTGTCCCACGTTGTCCCACGATGTCCCACGTTGTCCCACGTTGTCCCACGTTGTCCCACGTTGTCCCACGATGTCCGACGTTGTCCCACGTTGTCCCACGTTGTCCCACGTTGTCCAACGATGTCCAACGGTGTCCCACGTTGTCCCACGTTGTTCCATGGTTTCCCACGTTGTCCCACGTTGTCCCACGTTGTCCCACGGTGTCCAACGATGTCCAACGGTGTCCAACGGTGTCCAACGGTGTCCAACGGTGTCCCACGTTGTCCCACGTTGTCCCACGTTGTCCCACGTTGTCCCACGTTGTCCCACGATGTCCCACGTTGTCCCACGTTGTCCCACGTTGTCCCACGATGTCCCACGTTGTCCCACGTTGTCCCACGTTGTCCCACGTTGTCCCACGATGTCCCACGTTGTCCCACGTTGTCCCACGTTGTCCCACGTTGTCCCACGGTGTCCAACGATGTCCAACGGTGTCCAACGGTGTCCCACGGTGTCCAACGGTGTCCCACGTTGTCCCACGTTGTCCCACGTTGTCCCACGTTGTCCCACGTTGTCCCACGATGTCCCACGTTGTCCCACGTTGTCCCACGTTGTCCCACGTTGTCCCACGTTGTCCCACGGTGTCCAACGATGTCCAACGGTGTCCAACGGTGTCCAACGGTGTCCAACGATGTCCAACGATGTCCAACGATGTCCAACGGTGTCCAACGATGTCCAACGATGTCCAACGGTGTCCCACGATGTCCAACGATGTCCAACGATGTCCAACGGTGTCCAACGATGTCCAACGGTGTCCAACGATGTCCAACGATGTCCAACGGTGTCCCACGATGTCCAACGATGTCCAACGATGTCCAACGGTGTCCAACGGTGTCCAACGGTGTCCCACGGTGTCCAACGGTGTCCCACGTTGTCCCACGTTGTCCCACGTTGTCCCACGTTGTCCCACGATGTCCCACGTTGTCCAACGGTGTCCAACGGTGTCCAACGATGTCCAACGATGTCCAACGGTGTCCCACGATGTCCAACGATGTCCAACGATGTCCAACGGTGTCCCACGTTGTCCCACGTTGTCCCACGTTGTCCCACGTTGTCCCACGTTGTCCCACGGTGTCCAACGATGTCCAACGGTGTCCCACGTTGTCCAACGGTGTCCCACGTTGTCCCACGTTGTCCCACGTTGTCCCACGTTGTCCCACGTTGTCCCACGTTGTCCCACGTTGTCCCACGTTGTCCCACGTTGTCCCACGTTGTCCCACGTTGTCCCACGTTGTCCCACGTTGTCCCACGTTGTCCCACGTTGTCCCACGTTGTCCCACGTTGTCCCACGGTGTCCAACGATGTCCAACGGTGTCCAAAGGTGTCCCACGGTGTCCAACGGTGTCCCACGTTGTCCCACGTTGTCCCACGTTGTCCCACGTTGTCCCACGTTGTCCCACGTTGTCCAACGATGTCCAACGGTGTCCCACGTTGTCCCACGTTGTTCCATGGTTTCCCACGTTGTCCCACGTTGTCCCACGTTGTCCCACGGTGTCCAACGATGTCCAACGGTGTCCCACGTTGTCCAACGGTGTCC
This sequence comes from Bombus terrestris, assembly GCF_910591885.1. NCBI lineage: Eukaryota > Metazoa > Arthropoda > Insecta > Hymenoptera > Apidae > Bombus > Bombus terrestris. The sequence goes on from NW_025963695.1 coordinate 25,068, forward strand.
CACGTTGTCCCACGTTGTTCCACGTTGTCCCACGTTGCCCCACGATGTCCCACGTTGTCCCACGTTGTCCCACGTTGTCCCACGTTGTCCCACGTTGTCCCACGTTGTCCCACGTTGTCCCACGTTGTCCCACGTTGTCCCACGGTGTCCAACGATGTCCAACGGTGTCCAACGGTGTCCCACGGTGTCCAACGGTGTCCCACGTTGTCCCACGTTGTCCCACGTTGTCCCACGTTGTCCCACGTTGTCCCACGTTGTCCCACGTTGTCCCACGTTGTCCCACGTTGTCCAACGGTGTCCCACGTTGTCCCACGTTGTCCCACGTTGTCCCACGTTGTCCCACGTTGTCCCACGTTGTCCCACGTTGTCCCACGTTGTCCCACGTTGTCCCACGTTGTCCCACGTTGTCCCACGTTGTCCCACGTTGTCCCACGTTGTCCCACGTTGTCCCACGTTGTCCCACGGTGTCCAACGATGTCCAACGGTGTCCAAAGGTGTCCCACGGTGTCCAACGGTGTCCCACGTTGTCCCACGGTGTCCAACGATGTCCAACGGTGTCCAACGGTGTCCCACGGTGTCCAACGGTGTCCCACGTTGTCCCACGTTGTCCCACGTTGTCCCACGTTGTCCCACGTTGTCCCACGTTGTCCCACGTTGTCCAACGATGTCCAACGGTGTCCCACGTTGTCCCACGTTGTTCCATGGTTTCCCACGTTGTCCCACGTTGTCCCACGTTGTCCCACGGTGTCCAACGATGTCCAACGGTGTCCAACGGTGTCCAACGGTGTCCAACGGTGTCCCACGTTGTCCCACGTAGTCCCACGTTGTCCCACGGTGTCCAACGATGTCCAACGGTGTCCCACGTTGTCCCACGTTGTCCCACGTTGTCCCACGTTGTCCCACGTTGTCCCACGATGTCCCACGTTGTCCCACGTTGTCCCACGTTGTCCCACGTTGTCCCACGTTGTCCCACGTTGTCCCACGTTGTCCCACGTTGTCCCACGTTGTCCCATGTTGTCCCACGTTGTCCCACGTTGTCCCACGTTGTCCCACGTTGTCCCACGGTGTCCAACGGTGTCCAACGATGTCCCACGTTGTCCCACGTTGTCCCACATTGTCCCACGTTGTCCCACGATGTCCCACGTTGTCCCACGTTGTCCCACGTTGTCCCACGTTGTCCCACGTTGTCCCACGTTGTCCCACGTTGTCCCACGTTGTCCCACGTTGTCCCACGTTGTCCCACGTTGTCCCACGTTGTCCCACGTTGTCCCACGTTGTCCCACGTTGTCCCACGGTGTCCAACGATGTCCAACGGTGTCCAGCGATGTCCAACGGTGTCCTACGTTGTCCCACGTTTTCCCACGTTGTCCCACGTTGTCCCACGGTGTCCAACGATGTCCAACGATGTCCAACGGTGTCCCACGTTGTCCCACGTTGTTCCATGGTTTCCCACGTTGTCCCACGTTGTCCCACGTTGTCCCACGGTGTCCAACGATGTCCAACGGTGTCCAACGGTGTCCAACGGTGTCCAACGGTGTCCCACGTTGTCCCACGTTGTCCCACGTTGTCCCACGTTGTCCCACGTTGTCCCACGATGTCCCACGTTGTCCCACGTTGTCCCACGTTGTCCCACGTTGTCCCACGGTGTCCAACGATGTCCCACGGTGTCCAACGGTGTCCCACGTTGTCCCACGTTGTCCCACGTTGTCCCACGTTGTCCCACGTTGTCCCACGTTGTCCCACGTTGTCCCACGATGTCCCACGTTGTCCCACGTTGTCCCACGTTGTCCCACGTTGTCCCACGTTGTCCCACGTTGTCCCACGATGTCCCACGTTGTCCCACGTTGTCCCACGTTGTCCCACGATGTCCCACGTTGTCCCACGTTGTCCCACGTTGTCCCACGTTGTCCCACGATGTCCAACGGTGTCCAACGGTGTCCAACGGTGTCCAACGGTGTCCCACGTTGTCCCACGTTGTCCCACGTTGTCCCACGTTGTCCCACGTTGTCCCACGATGTCCCACGTTGTCCCACGTTGTCCCACGTTGTCCCACGGTGTCCAACGATGTCCAACGGTGTCCCACGTTGTCCCACGTTGTCCCACGTTGTCCCACGTTGTCCCACGTTGTCCCACGTTGTCCCACGTTGTCCCACGTTGTCCCACGTTGTCCCACGGTGTCCAACGCTGTCCAACGGTGTCCAACGGTGTCCCACGGTGTCCAACGGTGTCCCACGTTGTCCCACGTTGTCCCACGTTGTCCCACGTTGTCCCACGTTGTCCCACGTTGTCCCACATTGTCCAACGATGTCCAACGGTGTCCCACGTTGTCCCACGTTGTTCCATGGTTTCCCACGTTGTCCCACGTTGTCCCACGTTGTCCCACGGTGTCCAGCGATGTCCAACGGTGTCCAACGGTGTCCAACGGTGTCCAACGGTGTCCAACGGTGTCCCACGTTGTCCCACGTTGTCCCACGTTGTCCCACGGTGTCCAACGATGTCCAACGGTGTCCCACGTTGTCCCACGTTGTCCCACGTTCTCCCACGTTGTCCCACGTTGTCCCACGATGTCCCACGTTGTCCCACGTTGTCCCACGTTGTCCCACGTTGTCCCACGTTGTCCCACGTTGTCCCACGTTGTCCCACGTTGTCCCACGTTGTCCCACGTTGTCCCACGTTGTCCCACGTTGTCCCACGTTGTCCCACGTTGTCCCACGGTGTCCAACGGTGTCCAACGATGTCCCACGTTGTCCCACGTTGTCCCACGTTGTCCCACGTTGTCCCACGTTGTCCCACGTTGTCCCACGTTGTCCCACGTTGTCCCACGTTGTCCCACGTTGTCCCACGTTGTCCCACGTTGTCCCACGTTGTCCCACGTTGTCCCACGATGTCCCACGTTGTCCCACGTTGTCCCACGTTGTCCCACGTTGTCCCACGTTGTCCCACGTTGTCCCACGTTGTCCCACGTTGTCCCACGTTGTCCCACGGTGTCCAACGGTGTCCCACGATGTCCCACGTTGTCCCACGTTGTCCCACGTTGTCCCACGTTGTCCCACGTTGTCCCACGTTGTCCCACGGTGTCCAACGGTGTCCAACGGTGTAAAACGGTGTCCCACGTTGTCCCACGTTGTCCCACGTTGTCCCACGATGTCCCACGTTGTCCCACGTTGTCCCACGTTGTCCCACGTTGTCCCACGATGTCCCACGTTGTCCCACGTTGTCCCACGTTGTCCCACGTTGTCCCACGGTGTCCAACGATGTCCAACGGTGTCCAACGGTGTCCCACGGTGTCCAACGGTGTCCCACGTTGTCCCACGTTGTCCCACGTTGTCCCACGTTGTCCCACGTTGTCCCACGATGTCCCACGTTGTCCCACGTTGTCCGACGTTGTCCCACGTTGTCCCACGTTGTCCCACGTTGTCCCACGGTGTCCAACGATGTCCAACGATGTCCAACGGTGTCCCACGTTGTCCCACGTTGTTCCATGGTTTCCCACGTTGTCCCACGTTGTCCCACGTTGTCCCACGGTGTCCAACGATGTCCAACGGTGTCCAACGGTGTCCAACGGTGTCCAACGGTGTCCCACGTTGTCCCACGTTGTCCCACGTTGTCCCACGTTGTCCCACGTTGTCCCACGATGTCCCACGTTGTCCCACGTTGTCCCACGTTGTCCCACGATGTCCCACGTTGTCCCACGTTGTCCCACGTTGTCCCACGTTGTCCCACGATGTCCCACGTTGTCCCACGTTGTCCCACGTTGTCCCACGTTGTCCCACGGTGTCCAACGATGTCCAACGGTGTCCAACGGTGTCCCACGGTGTCCAACGGTGTCCCACGTTGTCCCACGTTGTCCCACGTTGTCCCACGTTGTCCCACGTTGTCCCACGATGTCCCACGTTGTCCCACGTTGTCCCACGTTGTCCCACGTTGTCCCACGTTGTCCCACGGTGTCCAACGATGTCCAACGGTGTCCAACGGTGTCCAACGGTGTCCAACGATGTCCAACGATGTCCAACGATGTCCAACGGTGTCCAACGATGTCCAACGATGTCCAACGGTGTCCCACGATGTCCAACGATGTCCAACGATGTCCAACGGTGTCCAACGATGTCCAACGGTGTCCAACGATGTCCAACGATGTCCAACGGTGTCCCACGATGTCCAACGATGTCCAACGATGTCCAACGGTGTCCAACGGTGTCCAACGGTGTCCCACGGTGTCCAACGGTGTCCCACGTTGTCGCACGTTGTCCCACGTTGTCCCACGTTGTCCCACGATGTCCCACGTTGTCCAACGGTGTCCCACGATGTCCAACGATGTCCAACGATGTCCAACGGTGTCCAACGGTGTCCAACGGTGTCCCACGGTGTCCAACGGTGTCCCACGTTGTCGCACGTTGTCCCACGTTGTCCCACGTTGTCCCACGATGTCCCACGTTGTCCAACGGTGTCCAACGGTGTCCAACGATGTCCAACGATGTCCAACGGTGTCCCACGATGTCCAATGATGTCCAACGATGTCCCACGTTGTCCCACGTTGTTCCATGGTTTCCCACGTTGTCCCACGTTGTCCCACGTTGTCCCACGGTGTCCAACGATGTCCAACGGTGTCCCACGTTGTCCAACGGTGTCCCACGTTGTCCCACGTTGTCCCACGTTGTCCCACGTTGCCCCACGATGTCCCACGTTGTCCCACGTTGTCCCACGTTGTCCCACGTTGTCCCACGTTGTCCCACGTTGTCCCACGTTGTCCCACGTTGTCCCACGTTGTCCCACGTTGTCCCACGGTGTCCAACGATGTCCAACGGTGTCCAACGGTGTCCCACGGTGTCCAACGGTGTCCCACGTTGTCCCACGTTGTCCCACGTTGTCCCACGTTGTCCCACGTTGTCCCACGTTGTCCCACGTTGTCCCACGTTGTCCCACGTTGTCCAACGATGTCCAACGGTGTCCCACGTTGTCCCACGTTGTTCCATGGTTTCCCACGTTGTCCCACGTTGTCCCACGTTGTCCCACGGTGTCCAACGATGTCCAACGGTGTCCAACGGTGTCCAACGGTGTCCAACGGTGTCCCACGTTGTCCCACGTTGTCCCACGTTGTCCCACGTTGTCCCACGTTGTCCCACGTTGTCCCACGTTGTCCCACGTTGTCCCACGTTGTCCCACGATGTCCCACGTTGTCCCACGATGTCCCACGTTGTCCCACGTTGTCCCACGTTGTCCCACGATGTCCCACGTTGTCCCACGTTGTTCCATGGTTTCCCACGTTGTCCCACGTTGTCCCACGTTGTCCCACGTTGTCCCACGTTGTCCCACGGTGTCCCACGGTGTCCAACGATGTCCAACGGTGTCCACGTTGTCCCACGTTGTCCCACGTTGTCCCACGTTGTCCCACGTTGTCCCACGATGTCCCACGTTGTCCCACGTTGTCCCACGTTGTCCCACGTTGTCCCACGTTGTCCCACGTTGTCCCACGTTGTCCCACGTTGTCCCACGTTGTCCCACGTTGTCCAACGATGTCCAACGGTGTCCCACGTTGTCCCACGTTGTTCCATGGTTTCCCACGTTGTCCCACGTTGTCCCACGTTGTCCCACGGTGTCCAACGATGTCCAACGGTGTCCAACGGTGTCCAACGGAGTCCAACGGTGTCCCACGTTGTCCCACGTTGTCCCACGTTGTCCCACGGTGTCCAACGATGTCCAACGGTGTCCCACGTTGTCCCACGTTGTCCCACGTTGTCCCACGTTGTCCCACGTTGTCCCACGATGTCCCACGTTGTCCCACGTTGTCCCACGTTGTCCCACGTTGTCCCACGTTGTCCCACGTTGTCCCACGTTGTCCCACGTTGTCCCACGTTGTCCCACGTTGTCCCACGTTGTCCCACGTTGTCCCACGTTGTCCCACGTTGTCCCACGGTGTCCAACGGTGTCCAACGATGTCCCACGTTGTCCCACGTTGTCCCACGTTGTCCCACGTTGTCCCACGATGTCCCACGTTGTCCCACGTTGTCCCACGTTGTCCCACGTTGTCCCACGTTGTCCCACGTTGTCCCACGTTGTCCCACGTTGTCCCACGTTGTCCCACGTTGTCCCACGTTGTCCCACGTTGTCCCACGTTGTCCCACGTTGTCCCACGGTGTCCAACGATGTCCAACGGTGTCCAGCGATGTCCAACGGTGTCCTACGTTGTCCCACGTTTTCCCACGTTGTCCCACGTTGTCCCACGGTGTCCAACGATGTCCAACGATGTCCAACGGTGTCCCACGTTGTCCCACGTTGTTCCATGGTTTCCCACGTTGTCCCACGTTGTCCCACGTTGTCCCACGGTGTCCAACGATGTCCAACGGTGTCCAACGGTGTCCAACGGTGTCCAACGGTGTCCCACGTTGTCCCACGTTGTCCCACGTTGTCCCACGTTGTCCCACGTTGTCCCACGATGTCCCACGTTGTCCCACGTTGTCCCACGTTGTCCCACGATGTCCCACGTTGTCCCACGTTGTCCCACGTTGTCCCACGTTGTCCCACGTTGTCCCACGTTGTCCCACGTTGTCCCACGTTGTCCCACGTTGTCCCACGTTGTCCCACGTTGTCCCACGTTGTCCCACGTTGTCCCACGTTGTCCCACGTTGTCCCACGTTGTCCCACGTTTTCCCACGTTGTCCCACGGTGTCCAACGATGTCCAACGGTGTCCAACGATGTCCCACGTTGTCCCACGTTGTCCCACGTTGTCCCACGTTGTCCCACGATGTCCCACGTTGTCCCACGTTGTCCCACGTTGTCCCACGTTGTCCCACGTTGTCCCACGTTGTCCCACGTTGTCCCACGTTGTCCCACGTTGTCCCACGTTGTCCCACGTTGTCCCACGGTGTCCAACGATGTCCCACGGTGTCCAACGGTGTCCCACGTTGTCCCACGTTGTCCCACGTTGTCCCACGTTGTCCCACGTTGTCCCACGTTGTCCCACGTTGTCCAACGATGTCCAACGGTGTCCCACGTTGTCCCACGTTGTTCCATGGTTTCCCACGTTGTCCCACGTTGTCCCACGTTGTCCCACGGTGTCCAACGATGTCCAACGGTGTCCAACGGTGTCCAACGGTGTCCAACGGTGTCCCAAGTTGTCCCACGTTGTCCCACGTTGTCCCACGGTGTCCAACGATGTCCAACGGTGTCCCACGTTGTCCCACGTTGTCCCACGTTGTCCCACGTTGTCCCACGTTGTCCCACGATGTCCCACGTTGTCCCACGTTGTCCCACGTTGTCCCACGTTGTCCCACGTTGTCCCACGTTGTCCCACGTTGTCCCACGTTGTCCCACGTTGTCCCACGTTGTCCCACGTTGTCCCACGTTGTCCCACGTTGTCCCACGGTGTCCAACGGTGTCCAACGATGTCCCACGTTGTCCCACGTTGTCCCACGTTGTCCCACGTTGTCCCACGATGTCCCACGTTGTCCCACGTTGTCCCACGTTGTCCCACGTTGTCCCACGTTGTCCCACGTTGTCCCACGTTGTCCCACGTTGTCCCACGTTGTCCCACGTTGTCCCACGGTGTCCAACGATGTCCAACGGTGTCCAGCGATGTCCAACGGTGTCCCACGTTGTCCCACGTTTTCCCACGTTGTCCCACGTTGTCCCACGGTGTCCAACGATGTCCAACGATGTCCAACGGTGTCCCACGTTGTCCCACGTTGTTCCATGGTTTCCCACGTTGTCCCACGTTGTCCCACGTTGTCCCACGGTGTCCAACGATGTCCAACGGTGTCCAACGGTGTCCAACGGTGTCCAACGGTGTCCCACGTTGTCCCACGTTGTCCCACGTTGTCCCACGTTGTCCCACGATGTCCAACGGTGTCCAACGGTGTCCAACGGTGTCCAACGGTGTCCCACGTTGTCCCACGTTGTCCCACGTTGTCCCACGTTGTCCCACGTTGTCCCACGTTGTCCCACGTTGTCCCACGTTGTCCCACGTTGTCCCACGGTGTCCAACGATGTCCAACGGTGTCCAACGGTGTCCCACGGTGTCCAACGGTGTCCCACGTTGTCCCACGTTGTCCCACGTTGTCCCACGTTGTCCCACGTTGTCCCACGTTGTCCCACATTGTCCAACGATGTCCAACGGTGTCCCACGTTATCCCACGTTGTTCCATGGTTTCCCACGTTGTCCCACGGTGTCCAGCGATGTCCAACGGTGTCCAACGGTGTCCAACGGTGTCCAACGGTGTCCAACGGTGTCCCACGTTGTCCCACGTTGTCCCACGTTGTCCCACGGTGTCCAACGATGTCCAACGGTGTCCCACGTTGTCCCACGTTGTCCCACGTTGTCCCACGTTGTCCCACGATGTCCCACGTTGTCCCACGTTGTCCCACGTTGTCCCACGATGTCCCACGTTGTCCCACGTTGTCCCACGTTGTCCCACGTTGTCCCACGATGTCCCACGTTGTCCCACGTTGTCCCACGTTGTCCCACGTTGTCCCACGGTGTCCAACGATGTCCAACGGTGTCCAACGGTGTCCCACGGTGTCCAACGGTGTCCCACGTTGTCCCACGTTGTCCCACGTTGTCCCACGTTGTCCCACGTTGTCCCACGTTGTCCCACGATGTCCCACGTTGTCCCACGTTGTCCGACGTTGTCCCACGTTGTCCCACGTTGTCCCACGTTGTCCCACGGTGTCCAACGATGTCCAACGATGTCCAACGGTGTCCCACGTTGTCCCACGTTGTTCCATGGTTTCCCACGTTGTCCCACGTTGTCCCACGTTGTCCCACGGTGTCCAACGATGTCCAACGGTGTCCAACGGTGTCCAACGGTGTCCAACGGTGTCCCACGTTGTCCCACGTTGTCCCACGTTGTCCCACGATGTCCCACGTTGTCCCACGTTGTCCCACGTTGTCCCACGATGTCCCACGTTGTCCCACGTTGTCCCACGTTGTCCCACGTTGTCCCACGATGTCCCACGTTGTCCCACGTTGTCCCACGTTGTCCCACGTTGTCCCACGATGTCCGACGTTGTCCCACGTTGTCCCACGTTGTCGCACGTTGTCCCACGGTGTCCAACGATGTCCAACGATGTCCAACGGTGTCCCACGTTGTCCCACGTTGTTCCATGGTTTCCCACGTTGTCCCACGTTGTCCCACGTTGTCCCACGGTGTCCAACGATGTCCAACGGTGTCCAACGGTGTCCAACGGTGTCCAACGGTGTCCCACGTTGTCCCACGTTGTCCCACGTTGTCCCACGTTGTCCCACGTTGTCCCACGATGTCCCACGTTGTCCCACGTTGTCCCACGTTGTCCCACGATGTCCCACGTTGTCCCACGTTGTCCCACGTTGTCCCACGTTGTCCCACGATGTCCCACGTTGTCCCACGTTGTCCCACGTTGTCCCACGTTGTCCCACGGTGTCCAACGATGTCCAACGGTGTCCAACGGTGTCCCACGGTGTCCAACGGTGTCCCACGTTGTCCCACGTTGTCCCACGTTGTCCCACGTTGTCCCACGTTGTCCCACGATGTCCCACGTTGTCCCACGTTGTCCCACGTTGTCCCACGTTGTCCCACGTTGTCCCACGGTGTCCAACGATGTCCAACGGTGTCCAACGGTGTCCAACGGTGTCCAACGATGTCCAACGATGTCCAACGATGTCCAACGGTGTCCAACGATGTCCAACGATGTCCAACGGTGTCCCACGATGTCCAACGATGTCCAACGATGTCCAACGGTGTCCAACGATGTCCAACGGTGTCCAACGATGTCCAACGATGTCCAACGGTGTCCCACGATGTCCAACGATGTCCAACGATGTCCAACGGTGTCCAACGGTGTCCAACGGTGTCCAACAGTGTCCCACGGTGTCCAACGGTGTCCCACGTTGTCCCACGTTGTCCCACGTTGTCCCACGTTGTCCCACGATGTCCCACGTTGTCCAACGGTGTCCAACGGTGTCCAACGATGTCCAACGATGTCCAACGGTGTCCCACGATGTCCAACGATGTCCAACGATGTCCAACGGTGTCCCACGTTGTCCCACGTTGTCCCACGTTGTCCCACGTTGTCCCACGTTGTCCCACGGTGTCCAACGATGTCCAACGGTGTCCCACGTTGTCCAACGGTGTCCCACGTTGTCCCACGTTGTCCCACGTTGTCCCACGTTGTCCCACGTTGTCCCACGTTGTCCCACGTTGTCCCACGTTGTCCCACGTTGTCCCACGTCGTCCCACGTTGTCCCACGTTGTCCCACGTTGTCCCACGTTGTCCCACGGTGTCCAACGATGTCCAACGGTGTCCCACGTTGTCCAACGGTGTCCCACGTTGTCCCACGTTGTCCCACGTTGTCCCACGTTGCCCCACGATGTCCCACGTTGTCCCACGTTGTCCCACGTTGTCCCACGTTGTCCCACGTTGTCCCACGTTGTCCCACGTTGTCCCACGTTGTCCCACGTTGTCCCACGTTGTCCCACGGTGTCCAACGATGTCCAACGGTGTCCAACGGTGTCCAACGGTGTCCAACGGTGTCCCACGTTGTCCCACGTTGTCCCACGTTGTCCCACGTTGTCCCACGGTGTCCAACGATGTCCAACGGTGTCCCACGTTGTCCCACGTTGTCCCACGTTGTCCCACGTTGTCCCACGTTGTCCCACGATGTCCCACGTTGTCCCACGTTGTCCCACGTTGTCCTACGTTGTCCCACGTTGTCCCACGTTGTCCCACGTTGTCCCACGTTGTCCCACGTTGTCCCACGTTGTCCCACGTTGTCCCACGTTGTCCCACGTTGTCCCACGTTGTCCCACGTTGTCCCACGGTGTCCAACGGTGTCCAACGATGTCCCACGTTGTCCCACGTTGTCCCACGTTGTCCCACGTTGTCCCACGATGTCCCACGTTGTCCCACGTTGTCCCACGTTGTCCCACGTTGTCCCACGTTGTCCCACGTTGTCCCACGTTGTCCCACGTTGTCCCACGTTGTCCCACGTTGTCCCACGTTGTCCCACGTTGTCCCACGTTGTCCCACGTTGTCCCACGTTGTCCCACGTTGTCCCACGGTGTCCAACGATGTCCAACGGTGTCCAGCGATGTCCTACGGTGTCCTACGTTGTCCCACGTTTTCCCACGTTGTCCCACGTTGTCCCACGGTGTCCAACGATGTCCAACGATGTCCAACGGTGTCCCACGTTGTCCCACGTTGTTCCATGGTTTCCCACGTTGTCCCACGGTGTCCAGCGATGTCCAACGGTGTCCAACGGTGTCCAACGGTGTCCAACGGTGTCCAACGGTGTCCCACGTTGTCCCACGTTGTCCCACGTTGTCCCACGGTGTCCAACGATGTCCAACGGTGTCCCACGTTGTCCCACGTTGTCCCACGTTGTCCCACGTTGTCCCACGATGTCCCACGTTGTCCCACGTTGTCCCACGTTGTCCCACGATGTCCCACGTTGTCCCACGTTGTCCCACGTTGTCCCACGTTGTCCCACGATGTCCCACGTTGTCCCACGTTGTCCCACGTTGTCCCACGTTGTCCCACGGTGTCCAACGATGTCCAACGGTGTCCAACGGTGTCCCACGGTGTCCAACGGTGTCCCACGTTGTCCCACGTTGTCCCACGTTGTCCCACGTTGTCCCACGTTGTCCCACGTTGTCCCACGATGTCCCACGTTGTCCCACGTTGTCCGACGTTGTCCCACGTTGTCCCACGTTGTCCCACGTTGTCCCACGTTGTCCCACGTTGTCCCACGTTGTCCCACGTTGTCCCACGGTGTCCAACGATGTCCAACGGTGTCCAACGGTGTCCCACGGTGTCCAACGGTGTCCCACGTTGTCCCACGTTGTCCCACGTTGTCCCACGTTGTCCCACGTTGTCCCACGTTGTCCCACGTTGTCCCACGTTGTCCCACGTTGTCCAACGATGTCCAACGGTGTCCCACGTTGTCCCACGTTGTTCCATGGTTTCCCACGTTGTCCCACGTTGTCCCACGTTGTCCCACGGTGTCCAACGATGTCCAACGGTGTCCAACGGTGTCCAACGGTGTCCAACGGTGTCCCACGTTGTCCCACGTTGTCCCACGTTGTCCCACGGTGTCCAACGATGTCCAACGGTGTCCCACGTTGTCCCACGTTGTCCCACGTTGTCCCACGTTGTCCCACGTTGTCCCACGTTGTCCCACGGTGTCCCACGGTGTCCAACGATGTCCAACGGTGTCCCACGTTGTCCCACGTTGTCCCACGTTGTCCCACGTTGTCCCACGTTGTCCCACGATGTCCCACGTTGTCCCACGATGTCCCACGTTGTCCCACGTTGTCCCACGTTGTCCCACGATGTCCCACGTTGTCCCACGTTGTTCCATGGTTTCCCACGTTGTCCCACGTTGTCCCACGTTGTCCCACGTTGTCCCACGTTGTCCCACGGTGTCCCACGGTGTCCAACGATGTCCAACGGTGTCCACGTTGTCCCACGTTGTCCCACGTTGTCCCACGTTGTCCCACGTTGTCCCACGATGTCCCACGTTGTCCCACGTTGTCCCACGTTGTCCCACGTTGTCCCACGTTGTCCCACGTTGTCCCACGTTGTCCCACGTTGTCCCACGTGGTCCCACGTTGTCCCACGTTGTCCCACGGTGTCCAACGATGTCCAACGGTGTCCCACGTTGTCCAACGGTGTCCCACGTTGTCCCACGTTGTCCCACGTTGTCCCACGTTGTCCCACGTTGTCCCACGTTGTCCCACGTTGTCCCACGTTGTCCCACGTTGTCCCACGTTGTCCCACGTTGTCCCACGTTGTCCCACGTTGTCCCACGTTGTCCCACGTTGTCCCACGTTGTCCCACGGTGTCCAACGATGTCCAACGGTGTCCAACGGTGTCCCACGGTGTCCAACGGTGTCCCACGTTGTCCCACGTTGTCCCACGTTGTCCCACGTTGTCCCACGTTGTCCCACGTTGTCCCACGTTGTCCCACGTTGTCCAACGATGTCCAACGGTGTCCCACGTTGTCTCACGTTGTTCCATGGTTTCCCACGTTGTCCCACGTTGTCCCACGTTGTCCCACGGTGTCCAACGATGTCCAACGGTGTCCAACGGTGTCCAACGGTGTCCAACGGTGTCCCACGTTGTCCCACGTTGTCCCACGTTGTCCCACGTTGTCCCACGGTGTCCAACGATGTCCAACGGTGTCCCACGTTGTCCCACGTTGTCCCACGTTGTCCCACGTTGTCCCACGTTGTCCCACGATGTCCCACGTTGTCCCACGTTGTCCCACGTTGTCCTACGTTGTCCCACGTTGTCCCACGTTGTCCCACGTTGTCCCACGTTGTCCCACGTTGTCCCACGTTGTCCCACGTTGTCCCACGTTGTCCCACGTTGTCCCACGTTGTCCCACGGTGTCCAACGGTGTCCAACGATGTCCCACGTTGTCCCACGTTGTCCCACGTTGTCCCACGTTGTCCCACGATGTCCCACGTTGTCCCACGTTGTCCCACGTTGTCCCACGTTGTCCCACGTTGTCCCACGTTGTCCCACGTTGTCCCACGTTGTCCCACGTTGTCCCACGTTGTCCCACGTTGTCCCACGTTGTCCCACGTTGTCCCACGTTGTCCCACGGTGTCCAACGATGTCCAACGGTGTCCAGCGATGTCCAACGGTGTCCTACGTTGTCCCACGTTTTCCCACGTTGTCCCACGTTGTCCCACGGTGTCCAACGATGTCCCACGATGTCCAACGGTGTCCCACGTTGTCCCACGTTGTTCCATGGTTTCCCACGTTGTCCCACGGTGTCCAGCGATGTCCAACGGTGTCCAACGGTGTCCAACGGTGTCCAACGGTGTCCAACGGTGTCCCACGTTGTCCCACGTTGTCCCACGTTGTCCCACGGTGTCCAACGATGTCCAACGGTGTCCCACGTTGTCCCACGTTGTCCCACGTTGTCCCACGTTGTCCCACGATGTCCCACGTTGTCCCACGTTGTCCCACGTTGTCCCACGATGTCCCACGTTGTCCCACGTTGTCCCACGTTGTCCCACGTTGTCCCACGATGTCCCACGTTGTCCCACGTTGTCCCACGTTGTCCCACGTTGTCCCACGGTGTCCAACGATGTCCAACGGTGTCCAACGGTGTCCCACGGTGTCCAACGGTGTCCCACGTTGTCCCACGTTGTCCCACGTTGTCCCACGTTGTCCCACGTTGTCCCACGTTGTCCCACGATGTCCCACGTTGTCCCACGTTGTCCGACGTTGTCCCACGTTGTCCCACGTTGTCCCACGTTGTCCCACGGTGTCCAACGATGTCCAACGATGTCCAACGGTGTCCCACGTTGTCCCACGTTGTTCCATGGTTTCCCACGTTGTCCCACGTTGTCCCACGTTGTCCCACGGTGTCCAACGATGTCCAACGGTGTCCAACGGTGTCCAACGGTGTCCAACGGTGTCCCACGTTGTCCCACGTTGTCCCACGTTGTCCCACGTTGTCCCACGTTGTCCCACGATGTCCCACGTTGTCCCACGTTGTCCCACGTTGTCCCACGATGTCCCACGTTGTCCCACGTTGTCCCACGTTGTCCCACGTTGTCCCACGTTGTCCCACGTTGTCCCACGTTGTCCCACGTTGTCCCACGTTGTCCCACGATGTCCGACGTTGTCCCACGTTGTCCCACGTTGTCGCACGTTGTCCCACGGTGTCCAACGATGTCCAACGATGTCCAACGGTGTCCCACGTTGTCCCACGTTGTTCCATGGTTTCCCACGTTGTCCCACGTTGTCCCACGTTGTCCCACGGTGTCCAACGATGTCCAACGGTGTCCAACGGTGTCCAACGGTGTCCAACGGTGTCCCACGTTGTCCCACGTTGTCCCACGTTGTCCCACGTTGTCCCACGTTGTCCCACGATGTCCCACGTTGTCCCACGTTGTCCCACGTTGTCCCACGATGTCCCACGTTGTCCCACGTTGTCCCACGTTGTCCCACGTTGTCCCACGATGTCCCACGTTGTCCCACGTTGTCCCACGTTGTCCCACGTTGTCCCACGGTGTCCAACGATGTCCAACGGTGTCCAACGGTGTCCCACGGTGTCCAACGGTGTCCCACGTTGTCCCACGTTGTCCCACGTTGTCCCACGTTGTCCCACGTTGTCCCACGATGTCCCACGTTGTCCCACGTTGTCCCACGTTGTCCCACGTTGTCCCACGTTGTCCCACGGTGTCCAACGATGTCCAACGGTGTCCAACGGTGTCCAACGGTGTCCAACGATGTCCAACGATGTCCAACGATGTCCAACGGTGTCCAACGATGTCCAACGATGTCCAACGGTGTCCCACGATGTCCAACGATGTCCAACGATGTCCAACGGTGTCCAACGATGTCCAACGGTGTCCAACGATGTCCAACGATGTCCAACGGTGTCCCACGATGTCCAACGATGTCCAACGATGTCCAACGGTGTCCAACGGTGTCCAACAGTGTCCCACGGTGTCCAACGGTGTCCCACGTTGTCCCACGTTGTCCCACGTTGTCCCACGTTGTCCCACGATGTCCCACGTTGTCCAACGGTGTCCAACGGTGTCCAACGATGTCCAACGATGTCCAACGGTGTCCCACGATGTCCAACGATGTCCAACGATGTCCAACGGTGTCCCACGTTGTCCCACGTTGTCCCACGTTGTCCCACGTTGTCCCACGTTGTCCCACGGTGTCCAACGATGTCCAACGGTGTCCCACGTTGTCCAACGGTGTCCCACGTTGTCCCACGTTGTCCCACGTTGTCCCACGTTGTCCCACGTTGTCCCACGTTGTCCCACGTTGTCCCACGTTGTCCCACGTTGTCCCACGTTGTCCCACGTTGTCCCACGTTGTCCCACGTTGTCCCACGTTGTCCCACGGTGTCCAACGATGTCCAACGGTGTCCCACGTTGTCCAACGGTGTCCCACGTTGTCCCACGTTGTCCCACGTTGTCCCACGTTGCCCCACGATGTCCCACGTTGTCCCACGTTGTCCCACGTTGTCCCACGTTGTCCCACGTTGTCCCACGTTGTCCCACGTTGTCCCACGTTGTCCCACGTTGTCCCACGTTGTCCCACGGTGTCCAACGATGTCCAACGGTGTCCAACGGTGTCCCACGGTGTCCAACGGTGTCCCACGTTGTCCCACGTTGTCCCACGTTGTCCCACGTTGTCCCACGTTGTCCCACGTTGTCCCACGTTGTCCCACGTTGTCCAACGATGTCCAACGGTGTCCCACGTTGTCCCACGTTGTTCCATGGTTTCCCACGTTGTCCCACGTTGTCCCACGTTGTCCCACGTTGTCCCACGTTGTCCCACGTTGTCCCACGTTGTCCCACGTTGTCCCACGTTGTCCCACGGTGTCCAACGATGTCCAACGGTGTCCAACGGTGTCCCACGGTGTCCAACGGTGTCCCACGTTGTCCCACGTTGTCCCACGTTGTCCCACGTTGTCCCACGTTGTCCCACGTTGTCCCACGTTGTCCCACGTTGTCCCACGTTGTCCCACGGTGTCCAACGATGTCCAACGGTGTCCCACGTTGTCCAACGGTGTCCCACGTTGTCCCACGTTGTCCCACGTTGTCCCACGTTGCCCCACGATGTCCCACGTTGTCCCACGTTGTCCCACGTTGTCCCACGTTGTCCCACGTTGTCCCACGTTGTCCCACGTTGTCCCACGTTGTCCCACGTTGTCCCACGGTGTCCAACGATGTCCAACGGTGTCCAACGGTGTCCCACGGTGTCCAACGGTGTCCCACGTTGTCCCACGTTGTCCCACGTTGTCCCACGTTGTCCCACGTTGTCCCACGTTGTCCCACGTTGTCCCACGTTGTCCCACGTTGTCCAACGATGTCCAACGGTGTCCCACGTTGTCCCACGTTGTTCCATGGTTTCCCACGTTGTCCCACGTTGTCCCACGTTGTCCCACGGTGTCCAACGATGTCCAACGGTGTCCAACGGTGTCCAACGGTGTCCAACGGTGTCCCACGTTGTCCCACGTTGTCCCACGTTGTCCCACGGTGTCCAACGATGTCCAACGGTGTCCCACGTTGTCCCACGTTGTCCCACGTTGTCCCACGTTGTCCCACGTTGTCCCACGTTGTCCCACGGTGTCCCACGGTGTCCAACGATGTCCAACGGTGTCCCACGTTGTCCCACGTTGTCCCACGTTGTCCCACGTTGTCCCACGTTGTCCCACGATGTCCCACGTTGTCCCACGATGTCCCACGTTGTCCCACGTTGTCCCACGTTGTCCCACGATGTCCCACGTTGTCCCACGTTGTTCCATGGTTTCCCACGTTGTCCCACGTTGTCCCACGTTGTCCCACGTTGTCCCACGTTGTCCCACGGTGTCCCACGGTGTCCAACGATGTCCAACGGTGTCCACGTTGTCCCACGTTGTCCCACGTTGTCCCACGTTGTCCCACGTTGTCCCACGATGTCCCACGTTGTCCCACGTTGTCCCACGTTGTCCCACGTTGTCCCACGTTGTCCCACGTTGTCCCACGTTGTCCCACGTTGTCCCACGTGGTCCCACGTTGTCCCACGTTGTCCCACGGTGTCCAACGATGTCCAACGGTGTCCCACGTTGTCCAACGGTGTCCCACGTTGTCCCACGTTGTCCCACGTTGTCCCACGTTGTCCCACGATGTCCCACGTTGTCCCACGTTGTCCCACGTTGTCCCACGTTGTCCCACGTTGTCCCACGTTGTCCCACGTTGTCCCACGTTGTCCCACGTTGTCCCACGTTGTCCCACGTTGTCCCACGGTGTCCAACGATGTCCAACGGTGTCCAACGGTGTCCCACGGTGTCCAACGGTGTCCCACGTTGTCCCACGTTGTCCCACGTTGTCCCACGTTGTCCCACGTTGTCCCACGTTGTCCCACGTTGTCCCACGTTGTCCAACGATGTCCAACGGTGTCCCACGTTGTCCCACGTTGTTCCATGGTTTCCCACGTTGTCCCACGTTGTCCCACGTTGTCCCACGGTGTCCAACGATGTCCAACGGTGTCCAACGGTGTCCAACGGTGTCCAACGGTGTCCCACGTTGTCCCACGTTGTCCCACGTTGTCCCACGTTGTCCCACGGTGTCCAACGATGTCCAACGGTGTCCCACGTTGTCCCACGTTGTCCCACGTTGTCCCACGTTGTCCCACGTTGTCCCACGATGTCCCACGTTGTCCCACGTTGTCCCACGTTGTCCTACGTTGTCCCACGTTGTCCCACGTTGTCCCACGTTGTCCCACGTTGTCCCACGTTCTCCCACGTTGTCCCACGTTGTCCCACGTT
Organism: Bombus terrestris; assembly: GCF_910591885.1. Lineage (NCBI taxonomy): Eukaryota > Metazoa > Arthropoda > Insecta > Hymenoptera > Apidae > Bombus > Bombus terrestris. Next base: position 43,331 of record NW_025963695.1, read on the forward strand.
GTCCCACGTTGTCCCACGTTGTCCCACGTTGTCCCACGGTGTCCAACGGTGTCCAACGATGTCCCACGTTGTCCCACGTTGTCCCACGTTGTCCCACGTTGTCCCACGATGTCCCACGTTGTCCCACGTTGTCCCACGTTGTCCCACGTTGTCCCACGTTGTCCCACGTTGTCCCACGTTGTCCCACGTTGTCCCACGTTGTCCCACGTTGTCCCACGTTGTCCCACGTTGTCCCACGTTGTCCCACGTTGTCCCACGGTGTCCAACGATGTCCAACGGTGTCCAGCGATGTCCAACGGTGTCCTACGTTGTCCCACGTTTTCCCACGTTGTCCCACGTTGTCCCACGGTGTCCAACGATGTCCAACGGTGTCCAACGGTGTCCAACGGTGTCCAACGGTGTCCCACGTTGTCCCACGTTGTCCCACGTTGTCCCACGTTGTCCCACGTTGTCCCACGATGTCCCACGTTGTCCCACGTTGTCCCACGATGTCCCACGTTGTCCCACGTTGTCCCACGTTGTCCCACGTTGTCCCACGATGTCCCACGTTGTCCCACGTTGTCCCACGTTGTCCCACGTTGTCCCACGGTGTCCAACGATGTCCAACGGTGTCCAACGGTGTCCCACGGTGTCCAACGGTGTCCCACGTTGTCCCACGTTGTCCCACGTTGTCCCACGTTTTCCCACGTTGTCCCACGATGTCCCACGTTGTCCCACGTTGTCCCACGTTGTCCCACGTTGTCCCACGGTGTCCAACGATGTCCAACGGTGTCCAACGGTGTCCAACGGTGTCCAACGATGTCCAACGATGTCCAACGATGTCCAACGGTGTCCAACGATGTCCAACGATGTCCAACGGTGTCCCACGATGTCCAACGATGTCCAACGATGTCCAACGGTGTCCAACGATGTCCAACGGTGTCCAACGATGTCCAACGATGTCCAACGGTGTCCCACGATGTCCAACGATGTCCAACGATGTCCAACGGTGTCCAACGGTGTCCAACGGTGTCCCACGGTGTCCAACGGTGTCCCACGTTGTCCCACGTTGTCCCACGTTGTCCCACGATGTCCCACGTTGTCCAACGGTGTCCAACGGTGTCCAACGATGTCCAACGATGTCCAACGGTGTCCCACGATGTCCAACGATGTCCAACGATGTCCAACGGTGTCCCACGTTGTCCCACGTTGTCCCACGTTGTCCCACGTTGTCCCACGTTGTCCCACGGTGTCCAACGATGTCCCACGGTGTCCCACGTTGTCCAACGGTGTCCCACGTTGTCCCACGTTGTCCCACGTTGTCCCACGTTGTCCCACGTTGTCCCACGTTGTCCCACGTTGTCCCACGTTGTCCCACGTTGTCCCACGTTGTCCCACGTTGTCCCACGTTGTCCCACGTTGTCCCACGTTGTCCCACGTTGTCCCACGTTGTCCCACGGTGTCCAACGATGTCCAACGGTGTCCAAAGGTGTCCCACGGTGTCCAACGGTGTCCCACGTTGTCCCACGTTGTCCCACGTTGTCCCACGTTGTCCCACGTTGTCCCACGTTGTCCAACGATGTCCAACGGTGTCCCACGTTGTCCCACGTTGTTCCATGGTTTCCCACGTTGTCCCACGTTGTCCCACGTTGTCCCACGGTGTCCAACGATGTCCAACGGTGTCCCACGTTGTCCCACGGTGTCCAACGGTGTCCCACGTTGTCCCACGTTGTCCCACGTTGTCCCACGTTGTCCCACGTTGTCCCACGTTGTCCAACGATGTCCAACGGTGTCCCACGTTGTCCCACGTTGTTCCATGGTTTCCCACGTTGTCCCACGTTGTCCCACGTTGTCCCACGGTGTCCAACGATGTCCAACGGTGTCCCACGTTGTCCCACGTTGTCCCACGTTGTCCCACGGTGTCCAACGATGTCCAACGGTGTCCAGCGATGTCCAACGGTGTCCTACGTTGTCCCACGTTTTCCCACGTTGTCCCACGTTGTCCCACGGTGTCCAACGATGTCCAACGGTGTCCAACGGTGTCCAACGGTGTCCAACGGTGTCCCACGTTGTCCCACGTTGTCCCACGTTGTCCCACGTTGTCCCACGTTGTCCCACGATGTCCCACGTTGTCCCACGTTGTCCCACGATGTCCCACGTTGTCCCACGTTGTCCCACGTTGTCCCACGTTGTCCCACGATGTCCCACGTTGTCCCACGTTGTCCCACGTTGTCCCACGTTGTCCCACGGTGTCCAACGATGTCCAACGGTGTCCAACGGTGTCCCACGGTGTCCAACGGTGTCCCACGTTGTCCCACGTTGTCCCACGTTGTCCCACGTTTTCCCACGTTGTCCCACGATGTCCCACGTTGTCCCACGTTGTCCCACGTTGTCCCACGTTGTCCCACGGTGTCCAACGATGTCCAACGGTGTCCAACGGTGTCCAACGGTGTCCAACGATGTCCAACGATGTCCAACGATGTCCAACGGTGTCCAACGATGTCCAACGATGTCCAACGGTGTCCCACGATGTCCAACGATGTCCAACGATGTCCAACGGTGTCCAACGATGTCCAACGGTGTCCAACGATGTCCAACGATGTCCAACGGTGTCCCACGATGTCCAACGATGTCCAACGATGTCCAACGGTGTCCAACGGTGTCCAACGGTGTCCCACGGTGTCCAACGGTGTCCCACGTTGTCCCACGTTGTCCCACGTTGTCCCACGATGTCCCACGTTGTCCAACGGTGTCCAACGGTGTCCAACGATGTCCAACGATGTCCAACGGTGTCCCACAATGTCCAACGATGTCCAACGATGTCCAACGGTGTCCCACGTTGTCCCACGTTGTCCCACGTTGTCCCACGTTGTCCCACGTTGTCCCACGGTGTCCAACGATGTCCCACGGTGTCCCACGTTGTCCAACGGTGTCCCACGTTGTCCCACGTTGTCCCACGTTGTCCCACGTTGTCCCACGTTGTCCCACGTTGTCCCACGTTGTCCCACGTTGTCCCACGTTGTCCCACGTTGTCCCACGTTGTCCCACGTTGTCCCACGTTGTCCCACGTTGTCCCACGTTGTCCCACGTTGTCCCACGGTGTCCAACGATGTCCAACGGTGTCCAAAGGTGTCCCACGGTGTCCAACGGTGTCCCACGTTGTCCCACGTTGTCCCACGTTGTCCCACGTTGTCCCACGTTGTCCCACGTTGTCCAACGATGTCCAACGGTGTCCCACGTTGTCCCACGTTGTTCCATGGTTTCCCACGTTGTCCCACGTTGTCCCACGTTGTCCCACGGTGTCCAACGATGTCCAACGGTGTCCCACGTTGTCCCACGGTGTCCAACGGTGTCCCACGTTGTCCCACGTTGTCCCACGTTGTCCCACGTTGTCCCACGTTGTCCCACGTTGTCCAACGATGTCCAACGGTGTCCCACGTTGTCCCACGTTGTTCCATGGTTTCCCACGTTGTCCCACGTTGTCCCACGTTGTCCCACGGTGTCCAACGATGTCCAACGGTGTCCCACGTTGTCCAACGGTGTCCCACGATGTCCCACGTTGTCCCGCGTTGTCCCACGTTGTCCAACGATGTCCAACGGTGTCCCACGTTGTCCCACGTTGTTCCATGGTTTCCCACGTTGTCCCACGTTGTCCCACGTTGTCCCACGGTGTCCAACGGTGTCCCACGTTGTCCCACGTTGTCCCACGTTGTCCCACGTTGTCCCACGTTGTCCCACGTTGTCCAACGATGTCCAACGGTGTCCCACGTTGTCCCACGTTGTCCCACGTTGTCCCACGTTGTCCAACGATGTCCAACGGTGTCCCACGTTGTCCCACGTTGTTCCATGGTTTCCCACGTTGTCCCACGTTGTCCCACGTTGTCCCACGGTGTCCAACGATGTCCAACGGTGTCCAACGGTGTCCAACGGTGTCCAACGGTGTCCCACGTTGTCCCACGTTGTCCCACGTTGTCCCACGGTGTCCAACGATGTCCAACGGTGTCCCACGTTGTCCCACGTTGTCCCACGTTGTCCCACGTTGTCCCACGTTGTCCCACGTTGTCCCACGGTGTCCCACGGTGTCCAACGATGTCCAACGGTGTCCCACGTTGTCCCACGTTGTCCCACGTTGTCCCACGTTGTCCCACGTTGTCCCACGATGTCCCACGTTGTCCCACGATGTCCCACGTTGTCCCACGTTGTCCCACGTTGTCCCACGATGTCCCACGTTGTCCCACGTTGTTCCATGGTTTCCCACGTTGTCCCACGTTGTCCCACGTTGTCCCACGTTGTCCCACGTTGTCCCACGGTGTCCCACGGTGTCCAACGATGTCCAACGGTGTCCCACGTTGTCCCACGTTGTCCCACGTTGTCCCACGTTGTCCCACGTTGTCCCACGATGTCCCACGTTGTCCCACGTTGTCCCACGTTGTCCCACGTTGTCCCACGTTGTCCCACGTTGTCCCACGTTGTCCCACGTTGTCCCACGTGGTCCCACGTTGTCCCACGTTGTCCCACGGTGTCCAACGATGTCCAACGGTGTCCCACGTTGTCCAACGGTGTCCCACGTTGTCCCACGTTGTCCCACGTTGTCCCACGTTGTCCCACGATGTCCCACGTTGTCCCACGTTGTCCCACGTTGTCCCACGTTGTCCCACGTTGTCCCACGTTGTCCCACGTTGTCCCACGTTGTCCCACGTTGTCCCACGTTGTCCCACGTTGTCCCACGGTGTCCAACGATGTCCAACGGTGTCCAACGGTGTCCCACGGTGTCCAACGGTGTCCCACGTTGTCCCACGTTGTCCAACGGTGTCCCACGTTGTCCCACGTTGTCCCACGTTGTCCCACGTTGTCCCACGTTGTCCCACGTTGTCCCACGATGTCCCACGTTGTCCCACGTTGTCCCACGTTGTCCCACGTTGTCCCACGTTGTCCCACGTTGTCCCACGTTGTCCCACGTTGTCCCACGTTGTCCCACGTTGTCCCACGTTGTCCCACGGTGTCCAACGATGTCCAACGGTGTCCAACGGTGTCCCACGGTGTCCAACGGTGTCCCACGTTGTCCCACGTTGTCCCACGTTGTCCCACGTTGTCCCACGTTGTCCCACGTTGTCCCACGTTGTCCAACGATGTCCAACGGTGTCCCACGTTGTCCCACGTTGTTCCATGGTTTCCCACGTTGTCCCACGTTGTCCCACGTTGTCCCACGGTGTCCAACGATGTCCAACGGTGTCCAACGGTGTCCAACGGTGTCCAACGGTGTCCCACGTTGTCCCACGTTGTCCCACGTTGTCCCACGGTGTCCAACGATGTCCAACGGTGTCCCACGTTGTCCCACGTTGTCCCACGTTGTCCCACGTTGTCCCACGATGTCCCACGTTGTCCCACGTTGTCCCACGTTGTCCCACGTTGTCCCACGTTGTCCCACGTTGTCCCACGTTGTCCCACGTTGTCCCACGTTGTCCCACGTTGTCCCACGTTGTCCCACGTTGTCCCACGTTGTCCCACGTTGTCCCACGGTGTCCAACGGTGTCCAACGATGTCCCACGTTGTCCCACGTTGTCCCACGTTGTCCCACGTTGTCCCACGATGTCCCACGTTGTCCCACGTTGTCCCACGTTGTCCCACGTTGTCCCACGTTGTCCCACGTTGTCCCACGTTGTCCCACGTTGTCCCACGTTGTCCCACGTTGTCCCACGGTGTCCAACGATGTCCAACGGTGTCCAGCGATGTCCAACGGTGTCCCACGTTGTCCCACGTTTTCCCACGTTGTCCCACGATGTCCAACGGTGTCCAACGGTGTCCAACGGTGTCCAGCGATGTCCAACGGTGTCCCACGTTGTCCCACGTTTTCCCACGTTGTCCCACGATGTCCAACGGTGTCCAACGGTGTCCAACGGTGTCCAACGGTGTCCCACGTTGTCCCACGTTGTCCCACGTTGTCCCACGTTGTCCCACGTTGTCCCACGATGTCCAACGGTGTCCAACGGTGTCCAACGGTGTCCAACGGTGTCCCACGTTGTCCCACGTTGTCCCACGTTGTCCCACGTTGTCCCACGTTGTCCCACGATGTCCCACGTTGTCCCACGTTGTCCCACGTTGTCCCACGGTGTCCAACGATGTCCAACGGTGTCCCACGTTGTCCAACGGTGTCCCACGGTGTCCAACGATGTCCCACGTTGTCCCACGTTGTCCCACGGTGTCCAACGATGTCCAACGGTGTCCCACGTATTCCCACGTTGTCCCACGTTGTCCCACGTTGTCCCACGTTGTCCCACGATGTCCCACGTTGTCCCACGTTGTCCCACGTTGTCCCACGTTGTCCCACGTTGTCCCACGTTGTCCCACGTTGTCCCACGTTGTCCCACGGTGTCCAGCGATGTCCAACGGTGTCCAACGGTGTCCAACGGTGTCCAACGGTGTCCAACGGTGTCCCACGTTCTCCCACGTTGTCCCACGTTGTCCCACGGTGTCCAACGATGTCCAACGGTGTCCCACGTATTCCCACGTTGACCCCACGTTGTCCCACGTTGTCCCACGTTGTCCCACGATGTCCCACGTTGTCCCACGTTGTCCCACGTTGTCCCACGTTGTCCCACGTTGTCCCACGTTGTCCCACGTTGTCCCACGTTGTCCCACGTTGTCCCACGTTGTCCCACGTTGTCCCACGTTGTCCCACGTTGTCCCACGTTGTCCCACGGTGTCCAACGGTGTCCAACGATGTCCCACGTTGTCCCACGTTGTCCCACGTTGTCCCACGTTGTCCCACGTTGTCCCACGTTGTCCCACGTTGTCCCACGTTGTCCCACGTTGTCCCACGTTGTCCCACGTTGTCCCACGTTTTCCCACGTTGTCCCACGTTGTCCCACGATGTCCCACGTTGTCCCACGTTGTCCCACGTTGTCCCACGTTGTCCCACGTTGTCCCACGTTGTCCCACGTTGTCCCACGTTGTCCCACGTTGTCCCACGTTGTCCCACGGTGTCCAACGGTGTCCCACGATGTCCCACGTTGTCCCACGTTGTCCCACGTTGTCCCACGTTGTCCCACGTTGTCCCACGTTGTCCCACGGTGTCCAACGGTGTCCAACGGTGTCCAACGGTGTCCCACGTTGTCCCACGTTGTCCCACGTTGTCCCACGTTGTCCCACGATGTCCCACGTTGTCCCACGTTGTCCCACGTTGTCCCACGATGTCCCACGTTGTCCCACGTTGTCCCACGTTGTCCCACGTTGTCCCACGATGTCCCACGTTGTCCCACGTTGTCCCACGTTGTCCCACGGTGTCCAACGATGTCCAACGGTGTCCAACGGTGTCCCACGGTGTCCAACGGTGTCCCACGTTGTCCCACGTTGTCCCACGTTGTCCCACGTTGTCCCACGTTGTCCCACGATGTCCCACGTTGTCCCACGTTGTCCGACGTTGTCCCACGTTGTCCCACGTTGTCCCACGTTGTCCCACGGTGTCCAACGATGTCCAACGATGTCCAACGGTGTCCCACGTTGTCCCACGTTGTTCCATGGTTTCCCACGTTGTCCCACGTTGTCCCACGTTGTCCCACGGTGTCCAACGATGTCCAACGGTGTCCAACGGTGTCCAACGGTGTCCAACGGTGTCCCACGTTGTCCCACGTTGTCCCACGTTGTCCCACGTTGTCCCACGTTGTCCCACGTTGTCCCACGTTGTCCCACGTTGTCCCACGTTGTCCCACGATGTCCCACGTTGTCCCACGTTGTCCCACGTTGTCCCACGTTGTCCCACGATGTCCCACGTTGTCCCACGTTGTCCCACGTTGTCCCACGTTGTTCCATGGTTTCCCACGTTGTCCCACGTTGTCCCACGTTGTCCCACGTTGTCCCACGTTGTCCCACGGTGTCCCACGGTGTCCAACGATGTCCAACGGTGTCCCACGTTGTCCCACGTTGTCCCACGTTGTCCCACGTTGTCCCACGTTGTCCCACGATGTCCCACGTTGTCCCACGTTGTCCCACGTTGTCCCACGTTGTCCCACGTTGTCCCACGTTGTCCCACGTTGTCCCACGTTGTCCCACGTGGTCCCACGTTGTCCCACGTTGTCCCACGGTGTCCAACGATGTCCAACGGTGTCCCACGTTGTCCAACGGTGTCCCACGTTGTCCCACGTTGTCCCACGTTGTCCCACGTTGTCCCACGATGTCCCACGTTGTCCCACGTTGTCCCACGTTGTCCCACGTTGTCCCACGTTGTCCCACGTTGTCCCACGTTGTCCCACGATGTCCCACGTTGTCCCACGTTGTCCCACGTTGTCCCACGTTGTCCCACGTTGTCCCACGTTGTCCCACGATGTCCCACGTTGTCCCACGTTGTCCCACGTTGTCCCACGTTGTCCCACGTTGTCCCACGTTGTCCCACGTTGTCCCACGTTGTCCCACGGTGTCCAGCGATGTCCAACGGTGTCCAACGGTGTCCAACGGTGTCCAACGGTGTCCAACGGTGTCCCACGTTCTCCCACGTTGTCCCACGTTGTCCCACGGTGTCCAACGATGTCCAACGGTGTCCCACGTATTCCCACGTTGACCCCACGTTGTCCCACGTTGTCCCACGTTGTCCCACGATGTCCCACGTTGTCCCACGTTGTCCCACGTTGTCCCACGTTGTCCCACGTTGTCCCACGTTGTCCCACGTTGTCCCACGTTGTCCCACGTTGTCCCACGTTGTCCCACGTTGTCCCACGTTGTCCCACGTTGTCCCACGTTGTCCCACGTTGTCCCACGGTGTCCAACGGTGTCCAACGATGTCCCACGTTGTCCCACGTTGTCCCACGTTGTCCCACGTTGTCCCACGTTGTCCCACGTTGTCCCACGTTGTCCCACGTTGTCCCACGTTGTCCCACGTTGTCCCACGTTGTCCCACGTTTTCCCACGTTGTCCCACGTTGTCCCACGATGTCCCACGTTGTCCCACGTTGTCCCACGTTGTCCCACGTTGTCCCACGTTGTCCCACGTTGTCCCACGTTGTCCCACGTTGTCCCACGTTGTCCCACGTTGTCCCACGGTGTCCAACGGTGTCCCACGATGTCCCACGTTGTCCCACGTTGTCCCACGTTGTCCCACGTTGTCCCACGTTGTCCCACGTTGTCCCACGGTGTCCAACGGTGTCCAACGGTGTCCAACGGTGTCCCACGTTGTCCCACGTTGTCCCACGTTGTCCCACGTTGTCCCACGATGTCCCACGTTGTCCCACGTTGTCCCACGTTGTCCCACGATGTCCCACGTTGTCCCACGTTGTCCCACGTTGTCCCACGTTGTCCCACGATGTCCCACGTTGTCCCACGTTGTCCCACGTTGTCCCACGGTGTCCAACGATGTCCAACGGTGTCCAACGGTGTCCCACGGTGTCCAACGGTGTCCCACGTTGTCCCACGTTGTCCCACGTTGTCCCACGTTGTCCCACGTTGTCCCACGATGTCCCACGTTGTCCCACGTTGTCCGACGTTGTCCCACGTTGTCCCACGTTGTCCCACGTTGTCCCACGGTGTCCAACGATGTCCAACGATGTCCAACGGTGTCCCACGTTGTCCCACGTTGTTCCATGGTTTCCCACGTTGTCCCACGTTGTCCCACGTTGTCCCACGGTGTCCAACGATGTCCAACGGTGTCCAACGGTGTCCAACGGTGTCCAACGGTGTCCCACGTTGTCCCACGTTGTCCCACGTTGTCCCACGTTGTCCCACGTTGTCCCACGATGTCCCACGTTGTCCCACGTTGTCCCACGTTGTCCCACGATGTCCCACGTTGTCCCACGTTGTCCCACGTTGTCCCACGTTGTCCCACGATGTCCCACGTTGTCCCACGTTGTCCCACGTTGTCCCACGTTGTTCCATGGTTTCCCACGTTGTCCCACGTTGTCCCACGTTGTCCCACGTTGTCCCACGGTGTCCCACGGTGTCCAACGATGTCCAACGGTGTCCCACGTTGTCCCACGTTGTCCCACGTTGTCCCACGTTGTCCCACGTTGTCCCACGATGTCCCACGTTGTCCCACGTTGTCCCACGTTGTCCCACGTTGTCCCACGTTGTCCCACGTTGTCCCACGTTGTCCCACGTTGTCCCACGTTGTCCCACGTTGTCCCACGTTGTCCCACGGTGTCCAACGATGTCCAACGGTGTCCCACGTTGTCCAACGGTGTCCCACGTTGTCCCACGTTGTCCCACGTTGTCCCACGTTGTCCCACGATGTCCCACGTTGTCCCACGTTGTCCCACGTTGTCCCACGTTGTCCCACGTTGTCCCACGTTGTCCCACGTTGTCCCACGTTGTCCCACGTTGTCCCACGTTGTCCCACGTTGTCCCACGGTGTCCAACGATGTCCAACGGTGTCCAACGGTGTCCCACGGTGTCCAACGGTGTCCCACGTTGTCCCACGTTGTCCAACGGTGTCCCACGTTGTCCCACGTTGTCCCACGTTGTCCCACGTTGTCCCACGTTGTCCCACGGTGTCCAACGGTGTCCCACGTTGTCCCACGTTGTCCCACGTTGTCCCACGTTGTCCCACGATGTCCCACGTTGTCCAACGGTGTCCAACGGTGTCCAACGATGTCCAACGATGTCCAACGGTGTCCCACGATGTCCAACGATGTCCAACGATGTCCAACGGTGTCCCACGTTGTCCCACGTTGTCCCACGTTGTCCCACGTTGTCCCACGTTGTCCCACGGTGTCCAACGATGTCCAACGGTGTCCCACGTTGTCCAACGGTGTCCCACGTTGTCCCACGTTGTCCCACGTTGTCCCACGTTGTCCCACGTTGTCCCACGTTGTCCCACGTTGTCCCACGTTGTCCCACGTTGTCCCACGTTGTCCCACGTTGTCCCACGTTGTCCCACGGTGTCCAACGATGTCCAACGGTGTCCAAAGGTGTCCCACGGTGTCCAACGGTGTCCCACGTTGTCCCACGTTGTCCCACGTTGTCCCACGTTGTCCCACGTTGTCCCACGTTGTCCCACGTTGTCCCACGTTGTCCCACGTTGTCCCACGTTGTCCCACGGTGTCCAACGATGTCCAACGGTGTCCAAAGGTGTCCCACGGTGTCCAACGGTGTCCCACGTTGTCCCACGTTGTCCCACGTTGTCCCACGTTGTCCCACGTTGTCCCACGTTGTCCAACGATGTCCAACGGTGTCCCACGTTGTCCCACGTTGTTCCATGGTTTCCCACGTTGTCCCACGTTGTCCCACGTTGTCCCACGGTGTCCAACGATGTCCAACGGTGTCCCACGTTGTCCAACGGTGTCCCACGTTGTCCCACGTTGTCCCACGTTGTCCCACGTTGTCCCACGATGTCCCACGTTGTCCCACGTTGTCCCACGTTGTCCCACGTTGTCCCACGTTGTCCCACGTTGTCCCACGTTGTCCCACGTTGTCCCACGTTGTCCCACGTTGTCCCACGTTGTCCCACGTTGTCCCACGTTGTCCCACGTTGTCCCACGGTGTCCAACGATGTCCAACGGTGTCCAACGGTGTCCCACGGTGTCCAACGGTGTCCCACGTTGTCCCACGTTGTCCCACGTTGTCCCACGTTGTCCCACGTTGTCCCACGTTGTCCCACGTTGTCCCACGTTGTCCCACGTTGTCCCACGATGTCCCACGTTGTCCCACGTTGTCCCACGATGTCGCACGTTGTCCCACGTTGTTCCATGGTTTCCCACGTTGTCCCACGTTGTCCCACGTTGTCCCACGTTGTCCAACGATGTCCAACGGTGTCCCACGTTGTCCAACGGTGTCCCACGTTGTCCCACGTTGTCCCACGTTGTCCCACGTTGTCCCACGATGTCCCACGTTGTCCCACGTTGTCCCACGTTGTCCCACGTTGTCCCACGTTGTCCCACGTTGTCCCACGTTGTCCCACGTTGTCCCACGTTGTCCCAGGTTGTCCCACGGTGTCCCACGTTGTCCAACGGTGTCCCACGTTGTCCCACGTTGTCCTACGTTGTCCCACGTTGTCCCACGATGTCCCACGTTGTCCCACGTTGTCCCACGTTGTCCCACGTTGTCCCACGTTGTCCCACGATGTCCCACGTTGTCCCACGATGTCCCACGTTGTCCCACGTTGTTCCATGGTTTCCCACGTTGTCCCACGTTGTCCCACGTTGTCCCACGTTGTCCCACGTTGTCCCACGTTGTCCCACGTTGTCCCACGATGTCCCACGTTGTCCCACGTTGTCCCACGTTGTCCCACGGTGTCCAACGATGTCCAACGGTGTCCCACGTTGTCCAACGGTGTCCCACGTTGTCCCACGTTGTCCCACGTTGTCCCACGTTGTCCCACGATGTCCCACTTTGTCCCACGTTGTCCCACGTTGTCCCACGTTGTCCCACGTTGTCCCACGTTGTCCCACGTTGTCCCACGTTGTCCCACGTTGTCCCACGTTGTCCCACGGTGTCCAACGATGTCCAACGGTGTCCAACGGTGTCCCACGGTGTCCAACGGTGTCCCACGTTGTCCCACGTTGTCCCACGTTGTCCCACGTTGTCCCACGTTGTCCCACGTTGTCCCACGTTGTCCAACGATGTCCAACGGTGTCCCACGTTGTCCCACGTTGTTCCATGGTTTCCCACGTTGTCCCACGTTGTCCCACGTTGTCCCACGGTGTCCAACGATGTCCAACGGTGTCCAACGGTGTCCAACGGTGTCCAACGGTGTCCAACGGTGTCCCACGTTGTCCCACGTTGTCCCACGGTGTCCAACGATGTCCAACGGTGTCCCACGTTGTCCAACGTTGTCCCACGTTGTCCCACGTTGTCCCACGTTGTCCCACGTTGTCCCACGTTGTCCCACGGTGTCCAACGGTGTCCAACGATGTCCCACGTTGTCCCACGTTGTCCCACGTTGTCCCACGTTGTCCCACGATGTCCCACGTTGTCCCACGTTGTCCCACGTTGTCCCACGTTGTCCCACGTTGTCCCACGTTGTCCCACGTTGTCCCACGTTGTCCCACGTTGTCCCACGTTGTCCCACGTTGTCCCACGTTGTCCCACGTTGTCCCACGTTGTCCCACGGTGTCCAACGATGTCCAACGGTGTCCAACGGTGTCCAACGGTGTCCAACGGTGTCCCACGTTGTCCCACGTTGTCCCACGTTGTCCCACGTTGTCCCACGATGTCCCACGTTGTCCCACGTTGTCCCACGTTGTCCCACGATGTCCCACGTTGTCCCACGTTGTCCCACGTTGTCCCACGTTGTCCCACGTTGTCCCACGTTGTCCCACGTTGTCCCACGTTGTCCCACGTTGTCCCACGTTGTCCCACGTTGCCCCACGTTGTCCCACGTTGTCCCACGTTGTCCCACGTTGTCCCACGTTGTCCCACGTTGTCCCACGGTGTCCAACGATGTCCAACGGTGTCCAACGATGTCCCACGTTGTCCCACGTTGTCCCACGTTGTCCCACGTTGTCCCACGATGTCCCACGTTGTCCCACGTTGTCCCACGTTGTCCCACGTTGTCCCACGTTGTCCCACGTTGTCCCACGTTGTCCCACGTTGTCCCACGTTGTCCCACGTTGTCCCACGTTGTCCCACGTTGTCCCACGTTGTCCCACGGTGTCCAACGATGTCCCACGGTGTCCAACGGTGTCCCACGTTGTCCCACGTTGTCCCACGTTGTCCCACGTTGTCCCACGTTGTCCCACGTTTTCCAACGATGTCCAACGGTGTCCCACGTTGTCCCACGTTGTTCCATGGTTTCCCACGTTGTCCCACGTTGTCCCACGTTGTCCCACGGTGTCCAACGATGTCCAACGGTGTCCAACGGTGTCCAACGGTGTCCAACGGTGTCCCACGTTGTCCCACGTTGTCCCACGTTGTCCCACGGTGTCCAACGATGTCCAACGGTGTCCCACGTTGTCCCACGTTGTCCCACGTTGTCCCACGTTGTCCCACGTTGTCCCACGATGTCCCACGTTGTCCCACGTTGTCCCACGTTGTCCCACGTTGTCCCACGTTGTCCCACGTTGTCCCACGTTGTCCCACGTTGTCCCACGTTGTCCCACGTTGTCCCACGTTGTCCCACGTTGTCCCACGATGTCCCACGTTGTCCCACGTTGTCCCACGTTGTCCCACGTTGTCCCACGTTGTCCCACGTTGTCCCACGTTGTCCCACGGTGTCCAACGATGTCCAACGGTGTCCAGCGATGTCCAACGGTGTCCCACGTTGTCCCACGTTTTCCCACGTTGTCCCACGTTGTCCCACGGTGTCCAACGATGTCCAACGATGTCCAACGGTGTCCCACGTTGTCCCACGTTGTTCCATGGTTTCCCACGTTGTCCCACGTTGTCCCACGTTGTCCCACGGTGTCCAACGATGTCCAACGGTGTCCAACGGTGTCCAACGGTGTCCAACGGTGTCCCACGTTGTCCCACGTTGTCCCACGTTGTCCCACGTTGTCCCACGTTGTCCCACGATGTCCCACGTTGTCCCACGTTGTCCCACGTTGTCCCACGGTGTCCAACGGTGTCCAACGGTGTCCCACGTTGTCCCACGTTGTCCCACGGTGTCCAACGATGTCCAACGGTGTCCAACGGTGTCCCACGGTGTCCAACGGTGTCCCACGTTGTCCCACGTTGTCCCACGTTGTCCCACGTTGTCCCACGTTGTCCCACGTTGTCCCACGTTGTCCAACGATGTCCAACGGTGTCCCACGTTGTCCCACGTTGTTCCATGGTTTCCCACGTTGTCCCACGTTGTCCCACGTTGTCCCACGGTGTCCAACGATGTCCAACGGTGTCCAACGGTGTCCAACGGTGTCCAACGGTGTCCAACGGTGTCCCACGTTGTCCCACGTTGTCCCACGGTGTCCAACGATGTCCAACGGTGTCCCACGTTGTCCAACGTTGTCCCACGTTGTCCCACGTTGTCCCACGTTGTCCCACGTTGTCCCACGTTGTCCCACGTTGTCCCACGGTGTCCAACGGTGTCCAACGATGTCCCACGTTGTCCCACGTTGTCCCTCGTTGTCCCACGTTGTCCCACGATGTCCCACGTTGTCCCACGTTGTCCCACGTTGTCCCACGTTGTCCCACGTTGTCCCACGTTGTCCCACGTTGTCCCACGTTGTCCCACGTTGTCCCACGTTGTCCCACGTTGTCCCACGTTGTCCCACGTTGTCCCACGTTGTCCCACGTTGTCCCACGGTGTCCAACGATGTCCAACGGTGTCCAGCGATGTCCAACGGTGTCCCACGTTGTCCCACGTTTTCCCACGTTGTCCCACGTTGTCCCACGTTGTCCCACGTTGTCCCACGTTGTCCCACGTTGTCCCACGTTGTCCCACGTTGTCCCGCGGTGTCCAACGATGTCCAACGGTGTCCAGCGATGTCCAACGGTGTCCCACGTTGTCCCACGTTTTCCCACGTTGTCCCACGTTGTCCCACGGTGTCCAACGATGTCCAACGATGTCCAACGGTGTCCCACGTTGTCCCACGTTGTTCCATGGTTTCCCACGTTGTCCCACGTTGTCCCACGTTGTCCCACGGTGTCCAACGATGTCCAACGGTGTCCAACGGTGTCCAACGGTGTCCAACGGTGTCCCACGTTGTCCCACGTTGTCCCACGTTGTCCCACGTTGTCCCACGATGTCCCACGTTGTCCCACGTTGTCCCACGTTGTCCCACGATGTCCCACGTTGTCCCACGTTGTCCCACGTTGTCCCACGTTGTCCCACGTTGTCCCACGTTGTCCCACGTTGTCCCACGTTGTCCCACGTTGTCCCACGGTGTCCAACGATGTCCAACGGTGTCCAACGGTGTCCAACGGTGTCCAACGGTGTCCCACGTTGTCCCACGTTGTCCCACGTTGTCCCACGTTGTCCCACGATGTCCCACGTTGTCCCACGTTGTCCCACGTTGTCCCACGATGTCCCACGTTGTCCCACGTTGTCCCACGTTGTCCCACGTTGTCCCACGTTGTCCCACGTTGTCCCACGTTGTCCCACGTTGTCCCACGATGTCCCACGTTGTCCCACGTTGTCCCACGTTGTCCCACGTTGTCCCACGTTGTCCCACGTTGTCCCACGTTGTCCCACGTTGTCCCACGTTGTCCCACGTTGTCCCACGTTGTCCCACGTTGTCCCACGATGTCCCACGTTGTCCCACGTTGTCCCACGTTGTCCCACGTTGTCCCACGTTGTCCCACGTTGTCCCACGTTGTCCCACGGTGTCCAACGATGTCCAACGGTGTCCAGCGATGTCCAACGGTGTCCCACGTTGTCCCACGTTTTCCCACGTTGTCCCACGTTGTCCCACGGTGTCCAACGATGTCCAACGATGTCCAACGGTGTCCCACGTTGTCCCACGTTGTTCCATGGTTTCCCACGTTGTCCCACGTTGTCCCACGTTGTCCCACGGTGTCCAACGATGTCCAACGGTGTCCAACGGTGTCCAACGGTGTCCAACGGTGTCCAACGGTGTCCCACGTTGTCCCACGTTGTCCCACGGTGTCCAACGATGTCCAACGGTGTCCCACGTTGTCCAACGTTGTCCCACGTTGTCCCACGTTGTCCCACGTTGTCCCACGTTGTCCCACGTTGTCCCACGTTGTCCCACGGTGTCCAACGGTGTCCAACGATGTCCCACGTTGTCCCACGTTGTCCCACGTTGTCCCACGTTGTCCCACGATGTCCCACGTTGTCCCACGTTGTCCCACGTTGTCCCACGTTGTCCCACGTTGTCCCACGTTGTCCCACGTTGTCCCACGTTGTCCCACGTTGTCCCACGTTGTCCCACGTTGTCCCACGTTGTCCCACGTTGTCCCACGTTGTCCCACGTTGTCCCACGGTGTCCAACGATGTCCAACGGTGTCCAGCGATGTCCAACGGTGTCCCACGTTGTCCCACGTTTTCCCACGTTGTCCCACGTTGTCCCACGTTGTCCCACGTTGTCCCACGTTGTCCCACGTTGTCCCACGTTGTCCCACGTTGTCCCGCGGTGTCCAACGATGTCCAACGGTGTCCAGCGATGTCCAACGGTGTCCCACGTTGTCCCACGTTTTCCCACGTTGTCCCACGTTGTCCCACGGTGTCCAACGATGTCCAACGATGTCCAACGGTGTCCCACGTTGTCCCACGTTGTTCCATGGTTTCCCACGTTGTCCCACGTTGTCCCACGTTGTCCCACGGTGTCCAACGATGTCCAACGGTGTCCAACGGTGTCCAACGGTGTCCAACGGTGTCCCACGTTGTCCCACGTTGTCCCACGTTGTCCCACGTTGTCCCACGATGTCCCACGTTGTCCCACGTTGTCCCACGTTGTCCCACGATGTCCCACGTTGTCCCACGTTGTCCCACGTTGTCCCACGTTGTCCCACGTTGTCCCACGTTGTCCCACGTTGTCCCACGTTGTCCCACGTTGTCCCACGTTGTCCCACGTTGTCCCACGTTGTCCCACGTTGTCCCACGTTGTCCCACGTTGTCCCACGTTGTCCCACGTTGTCCCACGGTGTCCAACGATGTCCAACGGTGTCCAACGATGTCCCACGTTGTCCCACGTTGTCCCACGTTGTCCCACGTTGTCCCACGATGTCCCACGTTGTCCCACGTTGTCCCACGTTGTCCCACGTTGTCCCACGTTGTCCCACGTTGTCCCACGTTGTCCCACGTTGTCCCACGTTGTCCCACGATGTCCCACGTTGTCCCACGTTGTCCCACGTTGTCCCACGTTGTCCCACGTTGTCCCACGTTGTCCCACGTTGTCCCACGTTGTCCCACGTTGTCCCACGTTGTCCCACGTTGTCCCACGTTGTCCCACGTTGTCCCACGTTGTCCCACGTTGTCCCACGGTGTCCAACGATGTCCAACGGTGTCCAACGATGTCCCACGTTGTCCCACGTTGTCCCACGTTGTCCCACGTTGTCCAACGATGTCCAACGGTGTCCCACGTTGTCCCACGTTGTTCCATGGTTTCCCACGTTGTCCCACGTTGTCCCACGTTGTCCCACGGTGTCCAACGATGTCCAACGGTGTCCAACGGTGTCCAACGGTGTCCAACGGTGTCCAACGGTGTCCCACGTTGTCCCACGTTGTCCCACGATGTCCCACGTTGTCCCACGTTGTCCCACGATGTCCCACGTTGTCCCACGTTGTCCCACGTTGTCCCACGGTGTCCAACGGTGTCCAACGGTGTCCCACGTTGTCCAACGGTGTCCCACGTTGTCCCACGTTGTCCCACGTTGTCCCACGTTGTCCCACGATGTCCCACTTTGTCCCACGTTGTCCCACGTTGTCCCACGTTGTCCCACGTTGTCCCACGTTGTCCCACGTTGTCCCACGTTGTCCCACGTTGTCCCACGTTGTCCCACGGTGTCCAACGATGTCCAACGGTGTCCAACGGTGTCCCACGGTGTCCAACGGTGTCCCACGTTGTCCCACGTTGTCCCACGTTGTCCCACGTTGTCCCACGTTGTCCCACGTTGTCCCACGTTGTCCAACGATGTCCAACGGTGTCCCACGTTGTCCCACGTTGTTCCATGGTTTCCCACGTTGTCCCACGTTGTCCCACGTTGTCCCACGGTGTCCAACGATGTCCAACGGTGTCCAACGGTGTCCAACGGTGTCCAACGGTGTCCAACGGTGTCCCACGTTGTCCCACGTTGTCCCACGTTGTCCCACGGTGTCCAACGATGTCCAACGGTGTCCCACGTTGTCCCACGTTGTCCCACGTTGTCCCACGTTGTCCCACGTTGTCCCACGATGTCCCACGTTGTCCCACGTTGTCCCACGTTGTCCCACGTTGTCCCACGTTGTCCCACGTTGTCCCACGTTGTCCCACGTTGTCCCACGTTGTCCCACGTTGTCCCACGTTGTCCCACGTTGTCCCACGTTGTCCCACGGTGTCCAACGGTGTCCAACGATATCCCACGTTGTCCCACGTTGTCCCACGTTGTCCCACGTTGTCCCACGATGTCCCACGTTGTCCCACGTTGTCCCACGTTGTCCCACGTTGTCCCACGTTGTCCCACGTTGTCCCACGTTGTCCCACGTTGTCCCACGTTGTCCCACGGTGTCCAACGATGTCCAACGGTGTCCAGCGATGTCCAACGGTGTCCCACGATGTCCCACGTTGTCCCACGTTGTCCCACGTTGTCCCACGATGTCCCACGTTGTCCCACGTTGTCCCACGTTGTCCCACGTTGTCCCACGATGTCCCACGTTGTCCCACGTTGTCCCACGTTGTCCCACGTTGTCCCACGTTGTCCCACGTTGTCCCACGGAGTCCAACGATGTCCAACGGTGTCCAACGGTGTCCCACGGTGTCCAACGGTGTCCCACGTTGTCCCACGTTGTCCCACGTTGTCCCACGTTGTCCCACGTTGTCCCACGATGTCCCACGTTGTCCCACGTTGTCCGACGTTGTCCCACGTTGTCCCACGTTGTCCCACGTTGTCCCACGGTGTCCAACGATGTCCAACGATGTCCAACGGTGTCCCACGTTGTCCCACGTTGTTCCATGGTTTCCCACGTTGTCCCACGTTGTCTCACGTTGTCCCACGGTGTCCAACGATGTCCAACGGTGTCCAACGGTGTCCAACGGTGTCCAACGGTGTCCAACGGTGTCCCACGTTGTCCCACGTTGTCCCACGTTGTCCCACGTTGTCCCACGTTGTCCCACGATGTCCCACGTTGTCCCACGTTGTCCCACGTTGTTCCATGGTTTCCCACGTTGTCCCACGTTGTCCCACGTTGTCCCACGGTGTCCAACGATGTCCAACGGTGTCCAACGGTGTCCAACGGTGTCCAACGGTGTCCCACGTTGTCCCACGTTGTCCCACGTTGTCCCACGTTGTCCCACGTTGTCCCACGATGTCCCACGTTGTCCCACGTTGTCCCACGTTGTCCCACGATGTCCCACGTTGTCCCACGTTGTCCCACGGTGTCCAACGATGTCCAACGGTGTCCAACGGTGTCCCACGGTGTCCAACGGTGTCCCACGTTGTCCCACGTTGTCCCACGTTGTCCCACGTTGTCCCACGTTGTCCCACGATGTCCCACGTTGTCCCACGTTGTCCCACGTTGTCCCACGTTGTCCAACGATGTCCAACGATGTCCAACGGTGTCCCACGATGTCCAACGATGTCCAACGATGTCCAACGGTGTCCCACGTTGTCCCACGTTGTCCCACGTTGTCCCACGTTGTCCCACGTTGTCCCACGGTGTCCAACGATGTCCAACGGTGTCCCACGTTGTCCAACGGTGTCCCACGTTGTCCCACGTTGTCCCACGGTGTCCAACGATGTCCAACGGTGTCCAGCGATGTCCAACGGTGTCCCACGTTGTCCCACGTTTTCCCACGTTGTCCCACGTTGTCCCACGTTGTCCCACGTTGTCCCACGTTGTCCCACGTTGTCCCACGTTGTCCCACGTTGTCCCGCGGTGTCCAACGATGTCCAACGGTGTCCAGCGATGTCCAACGGTGTCCCACGTTGTCCCACGTTTTCCCCACGTTGTCCCACGTTGTCCCACGGTGTCCAACGATGTCCAACGATGTCCAACGGTGTCCCACGTTGTCCCACGTTGTTCCATGGTTTCCCACGTTGTCCCACGTTGTCCCACGTTGTCCCACGGTGTCCAACGATGTCCAACGGTGTCCAACGGTGTCCAACGGTGTCCAACGGTGTCCCACGTTGTCCCACGTTGTCCCACGTTGTCCCACGTTGTCCCACGATGTCCCACGTTGTCCCACGTTGTCCCACGTTGTCCCACGATGTCCCACGTTGTCCCACGTTGTCCCACGTTGTCCCACGTTGTCCCACGTTGTCCCACGTTGTCCCACGTTGTCCCACGTTGTCCCACGTTGTCCCACGTTGTCCCACGTTGTCCCACGTTGTCCCACGTTGTCCCACGTTGTCCCACGTTGTCCCACGTTGTCCACCATACGTTGTCCCACGGTGTCCAACGATGTCCAACGGTGTCCAACGATGTCCCACGTTGTCCCACGTTGTCCCACGTTGTCCCACGTTGTCCCACGATGTCCCACGTTGTCCCACGTTGTCCCACGTTGTCCCACGTTGTCCCACGTTGTCCCACGTTGTCCCACGTTGTCCCACGTTGTCCCACGTTGTCCCACGATGTCCCACGTTGTCCCACGTTGTCCCACGTTGTCCCACGTTGTCCCACGTTGTCCCACGTTGTCCCACGTTGTCCCACGTTGTCCCACGTTGTCCCACGTTGTCCCACGTTGTCCCACGTTGTCCCACGTTGTCCCACGTTGTCCCACGTTGTCCCACGGTGTCCAACGATGTCCAACGGTGTCCAACGATGTCCCACGTTGTCCCACGTTGTCCCACGTTGTCCCACGTTGTCCAACGATGTCCAACGGTGTCCCACGTTGTCCCACGTTGTTCCATGGTTTCCCACGTTGTCCCACGTTGTCCCACGTTGTCCCACGGTGTCCAACGATGTCCAACGGTGTCCAACGGTGTCCAACGGTGTCCAACGGTGTCCAACGGTGTCCCACGTTGTCCCACGTTGTCCCACGATGTCCCACGTTGTCCCACGTTGTCCCACGATGTCCCACGTTGTCCCACGTTGTCCCACGTTGTCCCACGGTGTCCAACGATGTCCAACGGTGTCCCACGTTGTCCAACGGTGTCCCACGTTGTCCCACGTTGTCCCACGTTGTCCCACGTTGTCCCACGATGTCCCACTTTGTCCCACGTTGTCCCACGTTGTCCCACGTTGTCCCACGTTGTCCCACGTTGTCCCACGTTGTCCCACGTTGTCCCACGTTGTCCCACGTTGTCCCACGGTGTCCAACGATGTCCAACGGTGTCCAACGGTGTCCCACGGTGTCCAACGGTGTCCCACGTTGTCCCACGTTGTCCCACGTTGTCCCACGTTGTCCCACGTTGTCCCACGTTGTCCCACGTTGTCCAACGATGTCCAACGGTGTCCCACGTTGTCCCACGTTGTTCCATGGTTTCCACGTTGTCCCACGTTGTCCCACGTTGTCCCACGGTGTCCAACGATGTCCAACGGTGTCCAACGGTGTCCAACGGTGTCCAACGGTGTCCAACGGTGTCCCACGTTGTCCCACGTTGTCCCACGTTGTCCCACGGTGTCCAACGATGTCCAACGGTGTCCCACGTTGTCCCACGTTGTCCCACGTTGTCCCACGTTGTCCCACGTTGTCCCACGATGTCCCACGTTGTCCCACGTTGTCCCACGTTGTCCCACGTTGTCCCACGTTGTCCCACGTTGTCCCACGTTGTCCCACGTTGTCCCACGTTGTCCCACGTTGTCCCACGTTGTCCCACGTTGTCCCACGTTGTCCCACGGTGTCCAACGGTGTCCAACGATGTCCCACGTTGTCCCACGTTGTCCCACGTTGTCCCACGTTGTCCCACGATGTCCCACGTTGTCCCACGTTGTCCCACGTTGTCCCACGTTGTCCCACGTTGTCCCACGTTGTCCCACGTTGTCCCACGTTGTCCCACGTTGTCCCACGGTGTCCAACGATGTCCAACGGTGTCCAACGGTGTCCCACGATGTCCCACGTTGTCCCACGTTGTCCCACGTTGTCCCACGATGTCCCACGTTGTCCCACGTTGTCCCACGTTGTCCCACGTTGTCCCACGATGTCCCACGTTGTCCCACGTTGTCCCACGTTGTCCCACGTTGTCCCACGTTGTCCCACGTTGTCCCACGGAGTCCAACGATGTCCAACGGTGTCCAACGGTGTCCCACGGTGTCCAACGGTGTCCCACGTTGTCCCACGTTGTCCCACGTTGTCCCACGTTGTCCCACGTTGTCCCACGATGTCCCACGTTGTCCCACGTTGTCCGACGTTGTCCCACGTTGTCCCACGTTGTCCCACGTTGTCCCACGGTGT
>NW_025963696.1:0-66005 GCF_910591885.1 Bombus terrestris
TGGGACAACGTGGGACAACGTGGGACAACGTGGGACATCGTGGGACAACGTGGGACAACGTGGGACAACGTGGGACAACGTGGGACAACGTGGGACACCGTTGGACACCGTTGGACACCGTTGGACACCGTTGGACATCGTTGGACACCGTGGGACAACGTGGGACAACGTGGGACAACGTGGGAAACCATGGAACAACGTGGGACAACGTGGGACACCGTTGGACATCG
The DNA here is from genome assembly GCF_910591885.1 of Bombus terrestris. Classification (NCBI taxonomy): domain Eukaryota; kingdom Metazoa; phylum Arthropoda; class Insecta; order Hymenoptera; family Apidae; genus Bombus; species Bombus terrestris. Next base: position 231 of record NW_025963696.1, read on the forward strand.
TTGGACATCGTTGGACACCGTGGGACAACGTGGGACAACGTGGGAAAACGTGGGACAACGTGGGACACCGTTGGACACCGTTGGACACCGTGGGACACCGTTGGACACCGTTGGACATCGTTGGACACCGTGGGACAACGTGGGACAACGTGGGACAACGTGGGACAACGTGGGACAACGTGGGACAACGTGGGACACCGTTGGACATCGTTGGACATCGTTGGACATCGTTGGACATCGTGGGACACCGTTGGACATCGTTGGACATCGTTGGACACCGTTGGACACCGTTGGACAACGTGGGACATCGTGGGACAACGTGGGACAACGTGGGACAACGTGGGACAACGTGGGACACCGTTGGACACCGTGGGACACCGTTGGACACCGTTGGACACCGTTGGACATCGTTGGACATCGTTGGACACCGTGGGACACCGTTGGAGACCGTTGGACACCGTTGGACATCGTTGGACATCGTTGGACATCGTGGGACACCGTTGGACATCGTTGGACATCGTTGGACACCGTTGGACATCGTTGGACACCGTTGGACATCGTTGGACATCGTTGGACATCGTGGGACACCGTTGGACATCGTTGGACATCGTTGGACACCGTGGGACAACGTGGGACAACGTGGGACAACGTGGGAAACCATGGAACAACGTGGGACAACGTGGGACACCGTTGGACATCGTTGGACAACGTGGGACAACGTGGGACAACGTGGGACAACGTGGGACAACGTGGGACAACGTGGGACAACGTGGGACAACGTGGGACAACGTGGGACACCGTTGGACACCGAGGGACACCGTTGGACACCGTTGGACATCGTTGGACACCGTGGGACAACGTGGGACAACGTGGGACAACGTGGGACAACGTGGGACAACGTGGGACAACGTGGGACAACGTGGGACAACGTGGGACAACGTGGGACAACGTGGGACAACGTGGGACAACGTGGGACACCGTTGGACACCGTGGGACACCGTTGGACACCGTTGGACATCGTTGGACATCGTTGGACATCGTTGGACATCGTTGGACACCGTTGGACACCGTTGGACACCGTTGGACATCGTTGGACACCGTGGGACAACGTGGGACAACGTGGGACAACGTGGGACAACGTGGGACAACGTGGGACAACGTGGGACATCGTGGGACAACGTGGGACAACGTGGGACAACGTGGGACAACGTGGGACAACGTGGGACACCGTTGGACACCGTGGGACACCGTTGGACACCGTTGGACATCGTTGGACACCGTGGGACAACGTGGGACAACGTGGGACAACGTGGGACATCGTGGGACAACGTGGGACAACGTGGGACAACGTGGGACAACGTGGGACATCGTGGGACAACGTGGGACAACGTGGGACAACGTGGGACATCGTGGGACAACGTGGGACAACGTGGGACAACGTGGGACAACGTGGGACAACGTGGGACACCGTTGGACACCGTTGGACACCGTTGGACACCGTTGGACATCGTTGGACACCGTGGGACAACGTGGGACAACGTGGGACAACGTGGGAAACCATGGAACAACGTGGGACAACGTGGGACACCGTTGGACATCGTTGGACATCGTTGGACACCGTGGGACAACGTGGGACAACGTGGGACAACGTGGGACAACGTCGGACAACGTGGGACAACGTGGGACATCGTGGGACAACGTGGGACAACGTGGGACAACGTGGGACAACGTGGGACAACGTGGGACACCGTTGGACACCGTGGGACACCGTTGGACATCGTTGGACACCGTGGGACAACGTGGGACAACGTGGGACAACGTGGGACAACGTGGGACAACGTGGGACAACGTGGGACAACGTGGGACAACGTGGGACAACGTGGGACAACGTGGGACAACGTGGGACAACGTGGGACAACGTGGGACAACGTGGGACAACGTGGGACACCGTTGGACACCGTGGGACACCGTTGGACACCGTTGGACATCGTTGGACATCGTTGGACATCGTTGGACATCGTTGGACACCGTTGGACACCGTTGGACACCGTTGGACATCGTTGGACACCGTGGGACAACGTGGGACAACGTGGGACAACGTGGGACAACGTGGGACAACGTGGGACAACGTCGGACAACGTGGGACAACGTGGGACATCGTGGGACAACGTGGGACAACGTGGGACAACGTGGGACAACGTGGGACAACGTGGGACACCGTTGGACACCGTGGGACACCGTTGGACACCGTTGGACATCGTTGGACACCGTGGGACAACGTGGGACAACGTGGGACAACGTGGGACAACGTGGGACATCGTGGGACAACGTGGGACAACGTGGGACAACGTGGGACAACGTGGGACATCGTGGGACAACGTGGGACAACGTGGGACAACGTGGGACATCGTGGGACAACGTGGGACAACGTGGGACATCGTGGGACAACGTGGGACAACGTGGGACACCGTTGGACACCGTTGGACACCGTTGGACACCGTTGGACATCGTTGGACACCGTGGGACAACGTGGGACAACGTGGGACAACGTGGGAAACCATGGAACAACGTGGGACAACGTGGGACACCGTTGGACACCGTGGGACACCGTTGGACACCGTTGGACACCGTGGGACAACGTGGGACAACGTGGGACCACGTGGGACAACGTGGGACAACGTGGGACAACGTGGGACAACGTGGGACAACGTGGGACAACGTGGGACATCGTGGGACAACGTGGGACAACGTGGGACACCGTTGGACATAGTTGGACACCGTGGGACACCGTGGGACAACGTGGGACAACGTGGGACAACGTGGGACAACGTGGGACAACGTGGGAAACCATGGAACAACGTGGGACAACGTGGGACACCGTTGGACATCGTTGGACAACGTGGGACAACGTGGGACAACGTGGGACAACGTGGGACAACGTGGGACAACGTGGGACAACGTGGGACACCGTTGGACACCGTGGGACACCGTTGGACACCGTTGGACATCGTTGGACACCGTGGGACAACGTGGGACAACGTGGGACAACGTGGGACAACGTGGGACAACGTGGGACAACGTGGGACAACGTGGGACAACGTGGGACAACGTGGGACAACGTGGGACACCGTTGGACAACGTGGGACACCGTTGGACATCGTTGGACACCGTGGGACAACGTGGGACACCGTTGGACATCGTTGGACACCGTGGGACAACGTGGGACAACGTGGGACAACTTGGGACACCGTTGGACACCGTTGGACACCGTTGGACACCGTTGGACATCGTTGGACACCGTGGGACAACGTGGGACAACGTGGGACAACGTGGGACAACGTGGGACAACGTGGGACATCGTGGGACAACGTGGGACAACGTGGGACAACGTGGGACACCGTTGGACATCGTTGGACACCGTGGGACAACGTGGGACAACGTGGGACAACGTGGGACAACGTGGGACACCGTTGGACACCGTTGGACACCGTTGGACATCGTTGGACACCGTGGGACAACGTGGGACAACGTGGGACAACGTGGGACAACGTGGGAAACCATGGAACAACGTGGGACAACGTGGGACACCGTTGGACATCGTTGGACATCGTTGGACACCGTGGGACAACGTGGGACAACGTGGGACAACGTGGGACAACGTCGGACAACGTGGGACAACGTGGGACAACGTGGGACAACGTGGGACAACGTGGGACAACGTGGGACAACGTGGGACAACGTGGGACAACGTGGGACAACGTGGGACATCGTGGGACAACGTGGGACAACGTGGGACAACGTGGGACACCGTTGGACACCGTTGGACACCGTTGGACACCGTTGGACATCGTTGGACACCGTGGGACAACGTGGGACAACGTGGGACAACGTGGGAAACCATGGAACAACGTGGGACAACGTGGGACACCGTTGGACATCGTTGGACATCGTTGGACACCGTGGGACAACGTGGGACAACGTGGGACAACGTGGGACAACGTCGGACAACGTGGGACAACGTGGGACATCGTGGGACAACGTGGGACAACGTGGGACAACGTGGGACAACGTGGGACACCGTTGGACACCGTGGGACACCGTTGGACATCGTTGGACACCGTGGGACAACGTGGGACAACGTGGGACAACGTGGGACAACGTGGGACAACGTGGGACAACGTGGGACAACGTGGGACAACGTGGGACAACGTGGGACAACGTGGGACAACGTGGGACAACGTGGGACAACGTGGGACAACGTGGGACAACGTGGGACAACGTGGGACACCGTTGGACACCGTGGGACACCGTTGGACACCGTTGGACATCGTTGGACATCGTTGGACATCGTTGGACATCGTTGGACACCGTTGGACACCGTTGGACACCGTTGGACATCGTTGGACACCGTGGGACAACGTGGGACAACGTGGGACAACGTGGGACAACGTGGGACAACGTGGGACAACGTCGGACAACGTGGGACAACGTGGGACATCGTGGGACAACGTGGGACAACGTGGGACAACGTGGGACAACGTGGGACAACGTGGGACACCGTTGGACACCGTGGGACACCGTTGGACACCGTTGGACATCGTTGGACACCGTGGGACAACGTGGGACAACGTGGGACAACGTGGGACAACGTGGGACATCGTGGGACAACGTGGGACAACGTGGGACAACGTGGGACAACGTGGGACATCGTGGGACAACGTGGGACAACGTGGGACAACGTGGGACATCGTGGGACAACGTGGGACAACGTGGGACATCGTGGGACAACGTGGGACAACGTGGGACACCGTTGGACACCGTTGGACACCGTTGGACACCGTTGGACATCGTTGGACACCGTGGGACAACGTGGGACAACGTGGGACAACGTGGGAAACCATGGAACAACGTGGGACAACGTGGGACACCGTTGGACATCGTTGGACATCGTTGGACACCGTGGGACAACGTGGGACAACGTGGGACAACGTGGGACAACGTGGGACAACGTGGGACAACGTGGGACACCGTGGGACAACGTGGGACAACGTGGGACAACGTGGGACAACGTGGGACAACGTGGGACAACGTGGGACAACGTGGGACATCGTGGGACAACGTGGGACAACGTGGGACAACGTGGGACACCGTTGGACACCGTTGGACACCGTTGGACACCGTTGGACATCGTTGGACACCGTGGGACAACGTGGGACAACGTGGGACAACGTGGGAAACCATGGAACAACGTGGGACAACGTGGGACACCGTTGGACATCGTTGGACATCGTTGGACACCGTGGGACAACGTGGGACAACGTGGGAAAACGTGGGACAACGTGGGACATCGTTGGACACCGTTGGACACCGTGGGACAACGAGGGACAACGTGGGACAACGTGGGACAACGTGGGACAACGTGGGACAACGTGGGACAACGTGGGACAACGTGGGACAACGTGGGACAACGTGGGACAACGTGGGACACCGTTGGACATCGTTGGACACCGTGGGACAACTTGGGACACCGTTGGACACCGTTGGACACCGTTGGACACCGTTGGACATCGTTGGACACCGTGGGACAACGTGGGACAACGTGGGACAACGTGGGACAACGTGGGACAACGTGGGACATCGTGGGACAACGTGGGACAACGTGGGACAACGTGGGACACCGTTGGACATCGTTGGACACCGTGGGACAACGTGGGACAACGTGGGACAACGTGGGACAACGTGGGACACCGTTGGACACCGTTGGACACCGTTGGACATCGTTGGACACCGTGGGACAACGTGGGACAACGTGGGACAACGTGGGACAACGTGGGACAACGTGGGACAACGTGGGACAACGTGGGACAACGTGGGACAACGTGGGACAACGTGGGACAACGTGGGACAACGTGGGACATCGTGGGACAACGTGGGACAACGTGGGACAACGTGGGACATCGTTGGACACCGTTGGACACCGTGGGACAACATGGGACAACGTGGGACAACGTGGGACAACGTGGGACAACGTGGGACAACGTGGGACAACGTGGGACAACGTGGGACAACGTGGGACAACGTGGGACAACGTGGGACACCGTTGGACATCGTTGGACACCGTGGGACATCGTTGGACACCGTGGGACAACGTGGGACAACGTGGGACAACGTGGGACAACGTGGGACAACGTGGGACAACGTGGGACACCGTTGGACATCGTTGGACATCGTTGGACATCGTTGGACATCGTTGGACACCGTTGGACACCGTTGGACACCGTTGGACATCGTTGGACACCGTGGGACAACGTGGGACAACGTGGGACAACGTGGGACAACGTGGGACAACGTGGGACAACGTGGGACATCGTGGGACAACGTGGGACAACGTGGGACAACGTGGGACAACGTGGGACAACGTGGGACACCGTTGGACACCGTGGGACACCGTTGGACACCGTTGGACATCGTTGGACACCGTGGGACAACGTGGGACAACGTGGGACAACGTGGGACAACGTGGGACATCGTGGGACAACGTGGGACAACGTGGGACAACGTGGGACAACGTGGGACATCGTGGGACAACGTGGGACAACGTGGGACAACGTGGGACATCGTGGGACAACGTGGGACAACGTGGGACAACGTGGGACAAAGTGGGACAACGTGGGACACCGTTGGACACCGTTGGACACCGTTGGACATCGTTGGACACCGTGGGACAACGTGGGACAACGTGGGACAACGTGGGAAACCATGGAACAACGTGGGACAACGTGGGACACCGTTGGACATCGTTGGACATCGTTGGACACCGTGGGACAACGTGGGACAACGTGGGACAACGTGGGACAACGTCGGACAACGCGGGACAACGTGGGACATCGTGGGACAACGTGGGACAACGTGGGACAACGTGGGACAACGTGGGACAACGTGGGACACCGTTGGACACCGTGGGACACCGTTGGACACCGTTGGACATCGTTGGACACCGTGGGACAACGTGGGACAACGTGGGACAACGTGGGACAACGTGGGACATCGTGGGACAACGTGGGACAACGTGGGACAACGTGGGACAACGTGGGACATCGTGGGACAACGTGGGACAACGTGGGACAACGTGGGACATCGTGGGACAACGTGGGACAACGTGGGACAACGTGGGACAACGTGGGACATCGTGGGACAACGTGGGACAACGTGGGACAACGTGGGACATCGTGGGACAACGTGGGACAACGTGGGACAACGTGGGACAACGTGGGACAACGTGGGACAACGTGGGACATCGTGGGACAACGTGGGACAACGTGGGACAACGTGGGACATCGTGGGACAACGTGGGACAACGTGGGACAACGTGGGACAACGTGGGACAACGTGGGACACCGTTGGACACCGTTGGACACCGTTGGACACCGTTGGACATCGTTGGACACCGTGGGACAACGTGGGACAACGTGGGACAACGTGGGAAACCATGGAACAACGTGGGACAACGTGGGACACCGTTGGACATCGTTGGACATCGTTGGACACCGTGGGACAACGTGGGACAACGTGGGACAACGTGGGACAACGTCGGACAACGTGGGACAACGTGGGACATCGTGGGACAACGTGGGACAACGTGGGACAACGTGGGACAACGTGGGACAACGTGGGACAACGTGGGACAACGTGGGACACCGTTGGACACCGTGGGACACCGTTGGACATCGTTGGACACCGTGGGACAACGTGGGACAACGTGGGACAACGTGGGACAACGTGGGACAACGTGGGACAACGTGGGACAACGTGGGACAACGTGGGACAACGTGGGACAACGTGGGACAACGTGGGACAACGTGGGACAACGTGGGACAACGTGGGACAACGTGGGACACCGTTGGACACCGTGGGACACCGTTGGACACCGTTGGACATCGTTGGACATCGTTGGACATCGTTGGACATCGTTGGACACCGTTGGACACCGTTGGACACCGTTGGACATCGTTGGACACCGTGGGACAACGTGGGACAACGTGGGACAACGTGGGACAACGTGGGACAACGTGGGACACCGTTGGACACCGTGGGACACCGTTGGACACCGTTGGACATCGTTGGACACCGTGGGACAACGTGGGACAACGTGGGACAACGTGGGACAACGTGGGACATCGTGGGACACCGTTGGACACCGTGGGACACCGTTGGACACCGTTGGACATCGTTGGACACCGTGGGACAACGTGGGACAACGTGGGACAACGTGGGACAACGTGGGACATCGTGGGACAACGTGGGACAACGTGGGACATCGTGGGACAACGTGGGACAACGTGGGACAACGTGGGACAACGTGGGACACCGTTGGACAACGTGGGACACCGTTGGACATCGTTGGACACCGTGGGACAACGTGGGACAACGTGGGACCACGTGGGACAACGTGGGACAACGTGGGACAACGTGGGACAACGTGGGACAACGTGGGACAACGTGGGACATCGTGGGACAACGTGGGACAACGTGGGACACCGTTGGACATAGTTGGACACCGTGGGACACCGTGGGACAACGTGGGACAACGTGGGACAACGTGGGACAACGTGGGACAACGTGGGAAACCATGGAACAACGTGGGACAACGTGGGACACCGTTGGACATCGTTGGACAACGTGGGACAACGTGGGACAACGTGGGACAACGTGGGACAACGTGGGACAACGTGGGACAACGTGGGACACCGTTGGACACCGTGGGACACCGTTGGACACCGTTGGACATCGTTGGACACCGTGGGACAACGTGGGACAACGTGGGACAACGTGGGACAACGTGGGACAACGTGGGACAACGTGGGACAACGTGGGACAACGTGGGACAACGTGGGACAACGTGGGACAACGTGGGACACCGTTGGACAACGTGGGACACCGTTGGACATCGTTGGACAACGTGGGACAACGTGGGACAACGTGGGACAACGTGGGACAACGTGGGACAACGTGGGACAACGTGGGACAACGTGGGACAACGTGGGACAACGTGGGACAACGTGGGACATCGTGGGACAACGTGGGACAACGTGGGACAACGTGGGACATCGTTGGACACCGTTGGACACCGTGGGACAACGTGGGACAACGTGGGACAACGTGGGACAACGTGGGACAACGTGGGACAACGTGGGACAACGTGGGACAACGTGGGACAACGTGGGACAACGTGGGACAACGTGGGACACCGTTGGACATCGTTGGACACCGTGGGACAACGTGGGACAACGTGGGACAACGTGGGACAACGTGGGACAACGTGGGACAACGTGGGACAACGTGGGACACCGTTGGACAACGTGGGACACCGTTGGACATCGTTGGACACCGTGGGACAACGTGGGACAACGTGGGACAACGTGGGACAACGTGGGACAACGTGGGACACCGTTGGACATCGTTGGACATCGTTGGACATCGTTGGACATCGTTGGACACCGTTGGACACCGTTGGACACCGTTGGGCATCGTTGGACACCGTGGGACAACGTGGGACAACGTGGGACAACGTGGGACAACGTGGGACAACGTGGGACAACGTGGGACATCGTGGGACAACGTGGGACAACGTGGGACAACGTGGGACAACGTGGGACAACGTGGGACACCGTTGGACACCGTGGGACACCGTTGGACACCGTTGGACATCGTTGGACACCGTGGGACAACGTGGGACAACGTGGGACAACGTGGGACAACGTGGGACATCGTGGGACAACGTGGGACAACGTGGGACAACGTGGGACAACGTGGGACATCGTGGGACAACGTGGGACAACGTGGGACAACGTGGGACATCGTGGGACAACGTGGGACACCGTTGGACACCGTGGGACACCGTTGGACACCGTTGGACATCGTTGGACATCGTTGGACATCGTTGGACATCGTTGGACACCGTTGGACACCGTTGGACATCGTTGGACACCGTGGGACAACGTGGGACAACGTGGGACAACGTGGGAAACCATGGAACAACGTGGGACAACGTGGGACACAGTTGGACATCGTTGGACATCGTTGGACACCGTGGGACAACGTGGGACAACGTGGGACAACGTGGGACAACGTCGGACAACGTGGGACAACGTGGGACATCGTGGGACAACGTGGGACAACGTGGGACAACGTGGGACAACGTGGGACAACGTGGGACACCGTTGGACACCGTGGGACACCGTTGGACATCGTTGGACACCGTGGGACAACGTGGGACAACGTGGGACAACGTGGGACAACGTGGGACAACGTGGGACAACGTGGGACAACGTGGGACAACGTGGGACAACGTGGGACAACGTGGGACAACGTGGGACAACGTGGGACAACGTGGGACAACGTGGGACAACGTGGGACAACGTGGGACACCGTTGGACACCGTGGGACACCGTTGGACACCGTTGGACATCGTTGGACATCGTTGGACATCGTTGGACATCGTTGGACACCGTTGGACACCGTTGGACACCGTTGGACATCGTTGGACACCGTGGGACAACGTGGGACAACGTGGGACAACGTGGGACAACGTGGGACAACGTGGGACACCGTTGGACACCGTGGGACACCGTTGGACACCGTTGGACATCGTTGGACACCGTGGGACAACGTGGGACAACGTGGGACAACGTGGGACAACGTGGGACATCGTGGGACACCGTTGGACACCGTGGGACACCGTTGGACACCGTTGGACATCGTTGGACACCGTGGGACAACGTGGGACAACGTGGGACAACGTGGGACAACGTGGGACATCGTGGGACAACGTGGGACAACGTGGGACAACGTGGGACAACGTGGGACATCGTGGGACAACGTGGGACAACGTGGGACAACGTGGGACATCGTGGGACAACGTGGGACAACGTAGGACATCGTGGGACAACGTGGGACAACGTGGGACACCGTTGGACACCGTTGGACACCGTTGGACACCGTTGGACATCGTTGGACACCGTGGGACAACGTGGGACAACGTGGGACAACGTGGGAAACCATGGAACAACGTGGGACAACTTGGGACACCGTTGGACATCGTTGGACATCGTTGGACACCGTGGGACAACGTGGGACAACGTGGGACAACGTGGGACAACGTCGGACAACGTGGGACAACGTGGGACAACGTGGGACAACGTGGGACAACGTGGGACAACGTGGGACAACGTGGGACAACGTGGGACAACGTGGGACAACGTGGGACATCGTGGGACAACGTGGGACAACGTGGGACAACGTGGGACAACGTGGGACACCGTGGGACAACGTGGGACAACGTGGGACAACGTGGGACAACGTGGGACAACGTGGGACAACGTGGGACAACGTGGGACATCGTGGGACAACGTGGGACAACGTGGGACAACGTGGGACACCGTTGGACACCGTTGGACACCGTTGGACACCGTTGGACATCGTTGGACACCGTGGGACAACGTGGGACAACGTGGGACAACGTGGGAAACCATGGAACAACGTGGGACAACGTGGGACACCGTTGGACATCGTTGGACATCGTTGGACACCGTGGGACAACGTGGGACAACGTGGGACAACGTGGGACAACGTGGGACAACGTGGGACAACGTGGGACAACGTGGGACACCGTTGGACACCGTGGGACACCGTTGGACACCGTTGGACATCGTTGGACACCGTGGGACAACGTGGGACAACGTGGGACAACGTGGGACAACGTGGGACAACGTGGGACAACGTGGGACAACGTGGGACAACGTGGGACAACGTGGGACAACGTGGGACACCGTTGGACAACGTGGGACACCGTTGGACATCGTTGGACAACGTGGGACAACGTGGGACAACGTGGGACAACGTGGGACAACGTGGGACAACGTGGGACAACGTGGGACAACGTGGGACAACGTGGGACAACGTGGGACAACGTGGGACATCGTGGGACAACGTGGGACAACGTGGGACAACGTGGGACAACGTGGGACACCGTTGGACATCGTTGGACACCGTGGGACAACGTGGGACAACGTGGGACAACGTGGGAAACCATGGAACAACGTGGGACAACGTGGGACACCGTTGGACATCGTTGGACAACGTGGGACCACGTGGGACAACGTGGGACAACGTGGGACAACGTGGGACAACGTGGGACAACGTGGGACACCGTTGGACAACGTGGGACACCGTTGGACATCGTTGGACACCGTGGGACAACGTGGGACAACGTGGGACCACGTGGGACAACGTGGGACAACGTGGGACAACGTGGGACAACTTGGGACAACGTGGGACAACGTGGGACAACGTGGGACAACGTGGGACATCGTGGGACAACGTGGGACAACGTGGAACAACGTGGGACAACGTGGGACAACGTGGGACACCGTTGGACATCGTTGGACACCGTGGGACACCGTGGGACAACGTGGGACAACGTGGGACAACGTGGGACAACGTGGGACAACGTGGGACAACGTGGGACAACGTGGGACAACGTGGGACAACGTGGGACAACGTGGGACAACGTGGGACACCGTTGGACAACGTGGGACACCGTTGGACATCGTTGGACACCGTGGGACAACGTGGGACAACGTGGGACAACGTGGGACAACGTGGGACAACGTGGGACACCGTTGGACATCGTTGGACATCGTTGGACATCGTTGGACATCGTTGGACACCGTTGGACACCGTTGGACACCGTTGGGCATCGTTGGACACCGTGGGACAACGTGGGACAACGTGGGACAACGTGGGACAACGTGGGACAACGTGGGACAACGTGGGACATCGTGGGACAACGTGGGACAACGTGGGACAACGTGGGACAACGTGGGACAACGTGGGACACCGTTGGACACCGTGGGACACCGTTGGACACCGTTGGACATCGTTGGACACCGTGGGACAACGTGGGACAACGTGGGACAACGTGGGACAACGTGGGACATCGTGGGACAACGTGGGACAACGTGGGACAACGTGGGACAACGTGGGACATCGTGGGACAACGTGGGACAACGTGGGACAACGTGGGACATCGTGGGACAACGTGGGACACCGTTGGACACCGTGGGACACCGTTGGACACCGTTGGACATCGTTGGACATCGTTGGACATCGTTGGACATCGTTGGACACCGTTGGACACCGTTGGACATCGTTGGACACCGTGGGACAACGTGGGACAACGTGGGACAACGTGGGAAACCATGGAACAACGTGGGACAACGTGGGACACAGTTGGACATCGTTGGACATCGTTGGACACCGTGGGACAACGTGGGACAACGTGGGACAACGTGGGACAACGTCGGACAACGTGGGACAACGTGGGACATCGTGGGACAACGTGGGACAACGTGGGACAACGTGGGACAACGTGGGACAACGTGGGACACCGTTGGACACCGTGGGACACCGTTGGACATCGTTGGACACCGTGGGACAACGTGGGACAACGTGGGACAACGTGGGACAACGTGGGACAACGTGGGACAACGTGGGACAACGTGGGACAACGTGGGACAACGTGGGACAACGTGGGACAACGTGGGACAACGTGGGACAACGTGGGACAACGTGGGACAACGTGGGACAACGTGGGACACCGTTGGACACCGTGGGACACCGTTGGACACCGTTGGACATCGTTGGACATCGTTGGACATCGTTGGACATCGTTGGACACCGTTGGACACCGTTGGACACCGTTGGACATCGTTGGACACCGTGGGACAACGTGGGACAACGTGGGACAACGTGGGACAACGTGGGACAACGTGGGACACCGTTGGACACCGTGGGACACCGTTGGACACCGTTGGACATCGTTGGACACCGTGGGACAACGTGGGACAACGTGGGACAACGTGGGACAACGTGGGACATCGTGGGACACCGTTGGACACCGTGGGACACCGTTGGACACCGTTGGACATCGTTGGACACCGTGGGACAACGTGGGACAACGTGGGACAACGTGGGACAACGTGGGACATCGTGGGACAACGTGGGACAACGTGGGACAACGTGGGACAACGTGGGACATCGTGGGACAACGTGGGACAACGTGGGACAACGTGGGACATCGTGGGACAACGTGGGACAACGTAGGACATCGTGGGACAACGTGGGACAACGTGGGACACCGTTGGACACCGTTGGACACCGTTGGACACCGTTGGACATCGTTGGACACCGTGGGACAACGTGGGACAACGTGGGACAACGTGGGAAACCATGGAACAACGTGGGACAACTTGGGACACCGTTGGACATCGTTGGACATCGTTGGACACCGTGGGACAACGTGGGACAACGTGGGACAACGTGGGACAACGTCGGACAACGTGGGACAACGTGGGACAACGTGGGACAACGTGGGACAACGTGGGACAACGTGGGACAACGTGGGACAACGTGGGACAACGTGGGACAACGTGGGACATCGTGGGACAACGTGGGACAACGTGGGACAACGTGGGACAACGTGGGACACCGTGGGACAACGTGGGACAACGTGGGACAACGTGGGACAACGTGGGACAACGTGGGACAACGTGGGACAACGTGGGACATCGTGGGACAACGTGGGACAACGTGGGACAACGTGGGACACCGTTGGACACCGTGGGACAACGTGGGACAACGTGGGACAACGTGGGACAACGTGGGACATCGTGGGACACCGTTGGACACCGTGGGACACCGTTGGACACCGTTGGACATCGTTGGACACCGTGGGACAACGTGGGACAACGTGGGACAACGTGGGACAACGTGGGACATCGTGGGACAACGTGGGACAACGTGGGACATCGTGGGACAACGTGGGACACCGTGGGACAACGTGGGACAACGTGGGACACCGTTGGACAACGTGGGACACCGTTGGACATCGTTGGACACCGTGGGACAACGTGGGACAACGTGGGACCACGTGGGACAACGTGGGACAACGTGGGACAACGTGGGACAACGTGGGACAACGTGGGACAACGTGGGACATCGTGGGACAACGTGGGACAACGTGGGACACCGTTGGACATAGTTGGACACCGTGGGACACCGTGGGACAACGTGGGACAACGTGGGACAACGTGGGACAACGTGGGAAACCATGGAACAACGTGGGACAACGTGGGACACCGTTGGACATCGTTGGACAACGTGGGACAACGTGGGACAACGTGGGACAACGTGGGACAACGTGGGACAACGTGGGACAACGTGGGACACCGTTGGACACCGTGGGACACCGTTGGACACCGTTGGACATCGTTGGACACCGTGGGACAACGTGGGACAACGTGGGACAACGTGGGACAACGTGGGACAACGTGGGACAACGTGGGACAACGTGGGACAACGTGGGACAACGTGGGACAACGTGGGACACCGTTGGACAACGTGGGACACCGTTGGACATCGTTGGACAACGTGGGACAACGTGGGACAACGTGGGACAACGTGGGACAACGTGGGACAACGTGGGACAACGTGGGACAACGTGGGACAACGTGGGACAACGTGGGACAACGTGGGACATCGTGGGACAACGTGGGACAACGTGGGACAACGTGGGACATCGTTGGACACCGTTGGACACCGTGGGACAACGTGGGACAACGTGGGACAACGTGGGACAACGTGGGACAACGTGGGACAACGTGGGACAACGTGGGACAACGTGGGACAACGTGGGACAACGTGGGACACCGTTGGACAACGTGGGACACCGTTGGACATCGTTGGACACCGTGGGACAACGTGGGACAACGTGGGACCACGTGGGACAACGTGGGACAACGTGGGACAACGTGGGACAACTTGGGACAACGTGGGACAACGTGGGACAACGTGGGACAACGTGGGACATCGTGGGACAACGTGGGACAACGTGGAACAACGTGGGACAACGTGGGACAACGTGGGACACCGTTGGACATCGTTGGACACCGTGGGACACCGTGGGACAACGTGGGACAACGTGGGACAACGTGGGACAACGTGGGACAACGTGGGAAACCATGGAACAACGTGGGACAACGTGGGACACCGTTGGACATCGTTGGACAACGTGGGACAACGTGGGACCACGTGGGACAACGTGGGACAACGTGGGACAACGTGGGACACCGTTGGACACCGTGGGACACCGTTGGACACCGTTGGACATCGTTGGACACCGTGGGACAACGTGGGACAACGTGGGACAACGTGGGACAACGTGGGACAACGTGGGACAACGTGGGACAACGTGGGACAACGTGGGACAACGTGGGATAACGTGGGACAACGTGGGACAACGTGGGACACCGTTGGACAACGTGGGACACCGTTGGACATCGTTGGACACCGTGGGACAACGTGGGACAACGTGGGACAACGTGGGACAACGTGGGACAACGTGGGACACCGTTGGACATCGTTGGACATCGTTGGACATCGTTGGACATCGTTGGACACCGTTGGACACCGTTGGACACCGTTGGACATCGTTGGACACCGTGGGACAACGTGGGACAACGTGGGACACCGTGGGACACCGTTGGACACCGTTGGACATCGTTGGACACCGTGGGACAACGTGGGACAACGTGGGACAACGTGGGACAACGTGGGACAACGTGGGACAACGTGGGACAACGTGGGACAACGTGGGACAACGTGGGACAACGTGGGACAACGTGGGACAACGTGGGACAACGTGGGACATCGTGGGACAACGTGGGACAACGTGGGACAACGTGGGACATCGTTGGACACCGTTGGACACCGTGGGACAACGTGGGACAACGTGGGACAACGTGGGACAACGTGGGACAACGTGGGACAACGTGGGACAACGTGGGACAACGTGGGACAACGTGGGACAACGTGGGACAACGTGGGACACCGTTGGACATCGTTGGACACCGTGGGACAACGTGGGACAACGTGGGACAACGTGGGAAACCATGGAACAACGTGGGACAACGTGGGACACCGTTGGACATCGTTGGACAACGTGGGACAACGTGGGACAACGTGGGACAACGTGGGACAACGTGGGACAACGTGGGACAACGTGGGACACCGTTGGACAACGTGGGACACCGTTGGACATCGTTGGACACCGTGGGACAACGTGGGACAACGTGGGACCACGTGGGACAACGTGGGACAACGTGGGACAACGTGGGACAACTTGGGACAACGTGGGACAACGTGGGACAACGTGGGACAACGTGGGACATCGTGGGACAACGTGGGACAACGTGGGACACCGTTGGACATCGTTGGACACCGTGGGACACCGTGGGACAACGTGGGACAACGTGGGACAACGTGGGACAACGTGGGACAACGTGGGAAACCATGGAACAACGTGGGACAACGTGGGACACCGTTGGACATCGTTGGACAACGTGGGACACCGTTGGACATCGTTGGACAACGTGGGACAACGTGGGACCACGTGGGACAACGTGGGACAACGTGGGACAACGTGGGACACCGTTGGACACCGTGGGACACCGTTGGACACCGTTGGACATCGTTGGACACCGTGGGACAACGTGGGACAACGTGGGACAACGTGGGACAACGTGGGACAACGTGGGACAACGTGGGACAACGTGGGACAACGTGGGACAACGTGGGATAACGTGGGACAACGTGGGACAACGTGGGACACCGTTGGACAACGTGGGACACCGTTGGACATCGTTGGACACCGTGGGACAACGTGGGACAACGTGGGACAACGTGGGACAACGTGGGACAACGTGGGACACCGTTGGACATCGTTGGACATCGTTGGACATCGTTGGACATCGTTGGACACCGTTGGACACCGTTGGACACCGTTGGACATCGTTGGACACCGTGGGACAACGTGGGACAACGTGGGACACCGTGGGACACCGTTGGACACCGTTGGACATCGTTGGACACCGTGGGACAACGTGGGACAACGTGGGACAACGTGGGACAACGTGGGACAACGTGGGACAACGTGGGACAACGTGGGACAACGTGGGACAACGTGGGACAACGTGGGACACCGTTGGACAACGTGGGACACCGTTGGACATCGTTGGACACCGTGGGACAACGTGGGACACCGTTGGACATCGTTGGACACCGTGGGACAACGTGGGACAACGTGGGACAACGTGGGACAACGTGGGAAACCATGGAACAACGTGGGACAACGTGGGACACCGTTGGACATCGTTGGACATCGTTGGACACCGTGGGACAACGTGGGACAACGTGGGACAACGTGGGACAACGTCGGACAACGTGGGACAACGTGGGACAACGTGGGACAACGTGGGACAACGTGGGACAACGTGGGACAACGTGGGACAACGTGGGACAACGTGGGACATCGTGGGACAACGTGGGACAACGTGGGACAACGTGGGACAACGTGGGACAACGTTGGACATCGTTGGACATCGTTGGACACCGTGGGACAACGTGGGACAACGTGGGAAAACGTGGGACAACGTGGGACACCGTTGGACATCGCTGGACACCGTTGGACACCGTGGGACAACGTGGGACAACGTGGGACAACGTGGGACAACGTGGGACAACGTGGGACAACGTGGGACAACGTGGGACAACGTGGGACAACGTGGGACAACGTGGGACAACGTGGGACAACGTGGGACAACGTGGGACACCGTGGGACAACGTGGGACAACGTGGGACAACGTGGGACAACGTGGGACAACGTGGGACATCGTGGGACAACGTGGGGCAACGTGGGACAACGTGGGACAACGTGGGACAACGTGGGACACCGTTGGACATCGTTGGACACCGTGGGACAACGTGGGACAACGTGGGACAACGTGGGAAACCATGGAACAACGTGGGACAACGTGGGACACCGTTGGACATCGTTGGACAACGTGGGACAACGTGGGACAACGTGGGACAACGTGGGACAACGTGGGACACCGTTGGACAACGTGGGACACCGTTGGACATCGTTGGACACCGTGGGACAACGTGGGACAACGTGGGACCACGTGGGACAACGTGGGACAACGTGGGACAACGTGGGACAACTTGGGACAACGTGGGACAACGTGGGACAACGTGGGACAACGTGGGACATCGTGGGACAACGTGGGACAACGTGGAACAACGTGGGACAACGTGGGACAACGTGGGACACCGTTGGACATCGTTGGACACCGTGGGACACCGTGGGACAACGTGGGACAACGTGGGACAACGTGGGACAACGTGGGACAACGTGGGAAACCATGGAACAACGTGGGACAACGTGGGACACCGTTGGACATCGTTGGACAACGTGGGACAACGTGGGACCACGTGGGACAACGTGGGACAACGTGGGACAACGTGGGACACCGTTGGACACCGTGGGACACCGTTGGACACCGTTGGACATCGTTGGACACCGTGGGACAACGTGGGACAACGTGGGACAACGTGGGACAACGTGGGACAACGTGGGACAACGTGGGACAACGTGGGACAACGTGGGACAACGTGGGATAACGTGGGACAACGTGGGACAACGTGGGACACCGTTGGACAACGTGGGACACCGTTGGACATCGTTGGACACCGTGGGACAACGTGGGACAACGTGGGACAACGTGGGACAACGTGGGACAACGTGGGACACCGTTGGACATCGTTGGACATCGTTGGACATCGTTGGACATCGTTGGACACCGTTGGACACCGTTGGACACCGTTGGACATCGTTGGACACCGTGGGACAACGTGGGACAACGTGGGACACCGTGGGACACCGTTGGACACCGTTGGACATCGTTGGACACCGTGGGACAACGTGGGACAACGTGGGACAACGTGGGACAACGTGGGACAACGTGGGACAACGTGGGACAACGTGGGACAACGTGGGACAACGTGGGACAACGTGGGACACCGTTGGACAACGTGGGACACCGTTGGACATCGTTGGACACCGTGGGACAACGTGGGACACCGTTGGACATCGTTGGACACCGTGGGACAACGTGGGACAACGTGGGACAACGTGGGACAACGTGGGAAACCATGGAACAACGTGGGACAACGTGGGACACCGTGGGACATCGTTGGACATCGTTGGACACCGTGGGACAACGTGGGACAACGTGGGACAACGTGGGACAACGTCGGACAACGTGGGACAACGTGGGACAACGTGGGACAACGTGGGACAACGTGGGACAACGTGGGACAACGTGGGACAACGTGGGACAACGTGGGACATCGTGGGACAACGTGGGACAACGTGGGACAACGTGGGACAACGTGGGACAACGTTGGACATCGTTGGACATCGTTGGACACCGTGGGACAACGTGGGACAACGTGGGAAAACGTGGGACAACGTGGGACACCGTTGGACATCGCTGGACACCGTTGGATATCGTTGGACACCGTGGGACAACGTGGGACAACGTGGGACAACGTGGGACAACGTGGGACAACGTGGGACAACGTGGGACAACGTGGGACAACGTGGGACAACGTGGGACAACGTGGGACAACGTGGGACAACGTGGGACATCGTGGGACAACGTGGGACAACGTGGGACAACGTGGGACAACGTGGGACAACGTGGGACATCGTGGGACAACGTGGGGCAACGTGGGACAACGTGGGACAACGTGGGACATCGTTGGACACCGTTGGACACCGTGGGACAACGTGGGACAACGTGGGACACCGTTGGACAACGTGGGACACCGTTGGACATCGTTGGACACCGTGGGACAACGTGGGACAACGTGGGACCACGTGGGACAACGTGGGACAACGTGGGACAACGTGGGACAACGTGGGACAACGTGGGACAACGTGGGACAACGTGGGACACCGTTGGACATCGTTGGACAACGTGGGACAACGTGGGACAACGTGGGACAACGTGGGACAACGTGGGACAACGTGGGACACCGTTGGACACCGTTGGACATCGTTGGACACCGTGGGACAACGTGGGACAACGTGGGACAACGTGGGACAACGTGGGACAACGTGGGACAACGTTGGACAACGTGGGACAACGTGGGACAACGTGGGACAACGTGGGACATCGTGGGACAACGTGGGACAACGTGGGACACCGTTGGACATCGTTGGACACCGTGGGACAACGTGGGACAACGTGGGACAACGTGGGACACCGTTGGACACCGTTGGACACCGTTGGACACCGTTGGACATCGTTGGACACCGTGGGACAACGTGGGACAACGTGGGACAACGTGGGAAACCATGGAACAACGTGGGACAACGTGGGACACCGTTGGACATCGTTGGACAACGTGGGACAACGTGGGACAACGTGGGACAACGTGGGACAACGTGGGACAACGTGGGACAACGTGGGACACCGTTGGACACCGTGGGACACCGTTGGACACCGTTGGACATCGTTGGACACCGTGGGACAACGTGGGACAACGTGGGACAACGTGGGACACCGTTGGACAACGTGGGACACCGTTGGACATCGTTGGACACCGTGGGACAACGTGGGACAACGTGGGACCACGTGGGACAACGTGGGACAACGTGGGACAACGTGGGACAACGTGGGACAACGTGGGACAACGTGGGACATCGTGGGACAACGTGGGACAACGTGGGACACCGTTGGACATCGTTGGACACCGTGGGACACCGTGGGACAACGTGGGACAACGTGGGACAACGTGGGACAACGTGGGACAACGTGGGACAACGTGGGACAACGTGGGACAACGTGGGACAACGTGGGACAACGTGGGACAACGTGGGACAACGTGGGACAACGTGGGACAACGTGGGACACCGTTGGACACCGTGGGACACCGTTGGACACCGTTGGACATCGTTGGACACCGTGGGACAACGTGGGACAACGTGGGACAACGTGGGACAACGTGGGACAACGTGGGACAACGTGGGACAACGTGGGACAACGTGGGACAACGTGGGACAACGTGGGACAACGTGGGACATCGTGGGACAACGTGGGACAACGTGGGACAACGTGGGACAACGTGGGACACCGTTGGACAACGTGGGACACCGTTGGACATCGTTGGACACCGTGGGACAACGTGGGACAACGTGGGACCACGTGGGACAACGTGGGACACCGTGGGACAACGTGGGACAACGTGGGACAACGTGAGACAACGTGGGACAACGTGGGACAACGTGGGACAACGTGGGACAACGTGGGACAACGTGGGACAACGTGGGACAACGTGGGACAACGTGGGACAACGTGGGACAACGTGGGACAACGTGGGACATCGTGGGACAACGTGGGACACCGTGGGACACCGTTGGACACCGTTGGACATCGTTGGACACCGTGGGACAACGTGGGACACCGTTGGACATCGTTGGACACCGTGGGACAACGTGGGACAACGTGGGACAACGTGGGACAACGTGGGACAACGTGGGACAACGTGGGACAACGTGGGACAACGTGGGACAACGTGGGACAACGTGGGACAACGTGGGACAACGTGGGACAACGTGGGACAACGTGGGACAACGTGGGACAACGTGGGACACCGTTGGACACCGTGGGACACCGTTGGACACCGTTGGACATCGTTGGACATCGTTGGACATCGTTGGACATCGTTGGACACCGTTGGACACCGTTGGACACCGTTGGACATCGTTGGACACCGTGGGACAACGTGGGACACCGTGGGACACCGTTGGACACCGTTGGACATCGTTGGACACCGTGGGACAACGTGGGACACCGTTGGACATCGTTGGACACCGTGGGACAACGTGGGACAACGTGGGACAACGTGGGACAACGTGGGACAACGTGGGACAACGTGGGACAACGTGGGACAACGTGGGACAACGTGGGACAACGTGGGACAACGTGGGACAACGTGGGACAACGTGGGACAACGTGGGACAACGTGGGACAACGTGGGACACCGTTGGACACCGTGGGACACCGTTGGACACCGTTGGACATCGTTGGACATCGTTGGACATCGTTGGACATCGTTGGACACCGTTGGACACCGTTGGACACCGTTTGACATCGTTGGACACCGTGGGACAACGTGGGACAACGTGGGACAACGTGGGACAACGTGGGACACCGTTGGACACCGTGGGACACCGTTGGACACCGTTGGACATCGTTGGACACCGTGGGACAACGTGGGACAACGTGGGACAACGTGGGACAACGTGGGACATCGTGGGACACCGTTGGACACCGTGGGACACCGTTGGACACCGTTGGACATCGTTGGACACCGTGGGACAACGTGGGACAACGTGGGACAACGTGGGACAACGTGGGACATCGTGGGACAACGTGGGACAACGTGGGACAACGTGGGACAACGTGGGACAACGTGGGACAACGTGGGACAACGTGGGACAACGTGGGACAACGTGGGACAACGTGGGACAACGTGGGACATCGTGGGACAACGTGGGACACCGTGGGACACCGTTGGACACCGTTGGACATCGTTGGACACCGTGGGACAACGTGGGACACCGTTGGACATCGTTGGACACCGTGGGACAACGTGGGACAACGTGGGACAACGTGGGACAACGTGGGACAACGTGGGACAACGTGGGACAACGTGGGACAACGAGGGACAACGTGGGACAACGTGGGACAACGTGGGACAACGTGGGACAACGTGGGACAACGTGGGACAACGTGGGACAACGTGGGACACCGTTGGACACCGTGGGACACCGTTGGACACCGTTGGACATCGTTGGACATCGTTGGACATCGTTGGACATCGTTGGACACCGTTGGACACCGTTGGACACCGTTGGACATCGTTGGACACCGTGGGACAACGTGGGACAACGTGGGACAACGTGGGACAACGTGGGACAACGTGGGACACCGTTGGACACCGTGGGACACCGTTGGACACCGTTGGACATCGTTGGACACCGTGGGACAACGTGGGACAACGTGGGACAACGTGGGACAACGTGGGACATCGTGGGACACCGTTGGACACCGTGGGACACCGTTGGACACCGTTGGACATCGTTGGACACCGTGGGACAACGTGGGACAACGTGGGACAACGTGGGACAACGTGGGACATCGTGGGACAACGTGGGACAACGTGGGACAACGTGGGACAACGTGGGACATCGTGGGACAACGTGGGACAACGTGGGACAACGTGGGACATCGTGGGACAACGTGGGACAACGTAGGACATCGTGGGACAACGTGGGACAACGTGGGACACCGTTGGACACCGTTGGACACCGTTGGACACCGTTGGACATCGTTGGACACCGTGGGACAACGTGGGACAACGTGGGACAACGTGGGACAACGTGGGACAACGTGGGACAACGTGGGACAACGTGGGACAACGTGGGACAACGTGGGACATCGTGGGACAACGTGGGACAACGTGGGACAACGTGGGACATCGTGGGACAACGTGGGACAACGTAGGACATCGTGGGACAACGTGGGACAACGTGGGACACCGTTGGACACCGTTGGACACCGTTGGACACCGTTGGACATCGTTGGACACCGTGGGACAACGTGGGACAACGTGGGACAACGTGGGACAACGTGGGACAACGTGGGACAACGTGGGACAACGTGGGACAACGTGGGACATCGTGGGACAACGTGGGACAACGTGGGACAACGTGGGACATCGTGGGACAACGTGGGACAACGTGGGACAACGTGGGACAACGTGGGACATCGTTGGACACCGTTGGACACCGTGGGACAACGTGGGACAACGTGGGACACCGTTGGACAACGTGGGACACCGTTGGACATCGTTGGACACCGTGGGACAACGTGGGACAACGTGGGACCACGTGGGACAACGTGGGACAACGTGGGACAACGTGGGACAACGTGGGACAACGTGGGACAACGTGGGACAACGTGGGACACCGTTGGACATCGTTGGACAACGTGGGACAACGTGGGACAACGTGGGACAACGTGGGACAACGTGGGACAACGTGGGACACCGTTGGACACCGTTGGACATCGTTGGACACCGTGGGACAACGTGGGACAACGTGGGACAACGTGGGACAACGTGGGACAACGTGGGACAACGTTGGACAACGTGGGACAACGTGGGACAACGTGGGACAACGTGGGACATCGTGGGACAACGTGGGACAACGTGGGACACCGTTGGACATCGTTGGACACCGTGGGACAACGTGGGACAACGTGGGACAACGTGGGACACCGTTGGACACCGTTGGACACCGTTGGACACCGTTGGACATCGTTGGACACCGTGGGACAACGTGGGACAACGTGGGACAACGTGGGAAACCATGGAACAACGTGGGACAACGTGGGACACCGTTGGACATCGTTGGACAACGTGGGACAACGTGGGACAACGTGGGACAACGTGGGACAACGTGGGACAACGTGGGACAACGTGGGACAACGTGGGACACCGTTGGACAACGTGGGACACCGTTGGACATCGTTGGACACCGTGGGACAACGTGGGACAACGTGGGACCACGTGGGACAACGTGGGACAACGTGGGACAACGTGGGACAACGTGGGACAACGTGGGACAACGTGGGACATCGTGGGACAACGTGGGACAACGTGGGACACCGTTGGACATCGTTGGACACCGTGGGACACCGTGGGACAACGTGGGACAACGTGGGACAACGTGGGACAACGTGGGACAACGTGGGACAACGTGGGACAACGTGGGACAACGTGGGACAACGTGGGACAACGTGGGACAACGTGGGACAACGTGGGACAACGTGGGACAACGTGGGACACCGTTGGACACCGTGGGACATCGTTGGACACCGTGGGACAACGTGGGACAACGTGGGACAACGTGGGACAACGTGGGACAACGTGGGACAACGTGGGACAACGTGGGACAACGTGGGACAACGTGGGACAACGTGGGACAACGTGGGACAACGTGGGACAACGTGGGACATCGTGGGACAACGTGGGACAACGTGGGACAACGTGGGACAACGTGGGACACCGTTGGACAACGTGGGACACCGTTGGACATCGTTGGACACCGTGGGACAACGTGGGACAACGTGGGACCACGTGGGACAACGTGGGACAACGTGGGACAACGTGGGACAACGTGGGACAACGTGGGACAACGTGGGACATCGTGGGACAACGTGGGACAACGTGGGACACCGTTGGACATCGTTGGACACCGTGGGACACCGTGGGACAACGTGGGACAACGTGGGACAACGTGGGACAACGTGGGACAACGTGGGACAACGTGGGACAACGTGGGACAACGTGGGACAACGTGGGACAACGTGGGACAACGTGGGACAACGTGGGACAACGTGGGACAACGTGGGACAACGTGGGACAACGTGGGACATCGTGGGACAACGTGGGACACCGTGGGACACCGTTGGACACCGTTGGACATCGTTGGACACCGTGGGACAACGTGGGACACCGTTGGACATCGTTGGACACCGTGGGACAACGTGGGACAACGTGGGACAACGTGGGACAACGTGGGACAACGTGGGACAACGTGGGACAACGTGGGACAACGTGGGACAACGTGGGACAACGTGGGACAACGTGGGACAACGTGGGACACCGTTGGACACCGTGGGACACCGTTGGACACCGTTGGACATCGTTGGACATCGTTGGACATCGTTGGACATCGTTGGACACCGTTGGACACCGTTGGACACCGTTGGACATCGTTGGACACCGTGGGACAACGTGGGACAACGTGGGACAACGTGGGACAACGTGGGACAACGTGGGACACCGTTGGACACCGTTGGACACCGTTGGACACCGTTGGACATCGTTGGACACCGTGGGACAACGTGGGACAACGTGGGACAACGTGGGACAACGTGGGACATCGTGGGACACCGTTGGACACCGTGGGACACCGTTGGACACCGTTGGACATCGTTGGACACCGTGGGACAACGTGGGACAACGTGGGACAACGTGGGACAACGTGGGACATCGTGGGACAACGTGGGACAACGTGGGACAACGTGGGACAACGTGGGACATCGTGGGACAACGTGGGACAACGTGGGACAACGTGGGACATCGTGGGACAACGTGGGACAACGTAGGACATCGTGGGACAACGTGGGACAACGTGGGACACCGTTGGACACCGTTGGACACCGTTGGACACCGTTGGACATCGTTGGACACCGTGGGACAACGTGGGACAACGTGGGACAACGTGGGAAACCATGGAACAACGTGGGACAACTTGGGACACCGTTGGACATCGTTGGACATCGTTGGACACCGTGGGACAACGTGGGACAACGTGGGACAACGTGGGACAACGTCGGACAACGTGGGACAACGTGGGACAACGTGGGACAACGTGGGACAACGTGGGACAACGTGGGACAACGTGGGACAACGTGGGACAACGTGGGACAACGTGGGACATCGTGGGACAACGTGGGACAACGTGGGACAACGTGGGACAACGTGGGACACCGTGGGACAACGTGGGACAACGTGGGACAACGTGGGACAACGTGGGACAACGTGGGACAACGTGGGACAACGTGGGACATCGTTGGACACCGTGGGACAACGTGGGACAACGTGGGACAACGTGGGACACCGTTGGACACCGTTGGACACCGTTGGACACCGTTGGACATCGTTGGACACCGTGGGACAACGTGGGACAACGTGGGACAACGTGGGAAACCATGGAACAACGTGGGACAACGTGGGACACCGTTGGACATCGTTGGACAACGTGGGACAACGTGGGACAACGTGGGACAACGCGGGACAACGTGGGACACCGTTGGACAACGTGGGACACCGTTGGACATCGTTGGACACCGTGGGACAACGTGGGACAACGTGGGACCACGTGGGACAACGTGGGACAACGTGGGACAACGTGGGACAACGTGGGACAACGTGGGACAACGTGGGACATCGTGGGACAACGTGGGACAACGTGGGACAACGTGGGACAACGTGGGACACCGTTGGACACCGTTGGACACCGTTGGACATCGTTGGACACCGTGGGACAACGTGGGACAACGTGGGACAACGTGGGACAACGTGGGACAACGTGGGACAACGTGGGACAACGTGGGACAACGTGGGACAACGTGGGACAACGTGGGACAACGTGGGACAACGTGGGACATCGTGGGACAACGTGGGACAACGTGGGACAACGCGGGACATCGTTGGACACCGTTGGACACCGTGGGACAACGTGGGACAACGTGGGACAACGTGGGACAACGTGGGACAACGTGGGACAACGTGGGACAACGTGGGACAACGTGGGACAACGTGGGACAACGTGGGACACCGTTGGACATCGTTGGACACCGTGGGACAACGTGGGACAACGTGGGACAACGTGGGAAACCATGGAACAACGTGGGACAACGTGGGACACCGTTGGACATCGTTGGACAACGTGGGACAACGTGGGACAACGTGGGACAACGTGGGACAACGTGGGACAACGTGGGACAACGTGGGACACCGTTGGACAACGTGGGACACCGTTGGACATCGTTGGACACCGTGGGACAACGTGGGACAACGTGGGACCACGTGGGACAACGTGGGACCACGTGGGACAACGTGGGACAACGTGGGACAACGTGGGACAACTTGGGACAACGTGGGACAACGTGGGACAACGTGGGACAACGTGGGACATCGTGGGACAACGTGGGACAACGTGGAACAACGTGGGACAACGTGGGACAACGTGGGACACCGTTGGACATCGTTGGACACCGTGGGACACCGTGGGACAACGTGGGACAACGTGGGACAACGTGGGACAACGTGGGACAACGTGGGAAACCATGGAACAACGTGGGACAACGTGGGACACCGTTGGACATCGTTGGACAACGTGGGACAACGTGGGACCACGTGGGACAACGTGGGACAACGTGGGACAACGTGGGACACCGTTGGACACCGTGGGACACCGTTGGACACCGTTGGACATCGTTGGACACCGTGGGACAACGTGGGACAACGTGGGACAACGTGGGACAACGTGGGACATCGTGGGACAACGTGGGACAACGTGGGACAACGTGGGACAACGTGGGACATCGTGGGACAACGTGGGACAACGTGGGACAACGTGGGACATCGTGGGACAACGTGGGACAACGTGGGACAACGTGGGACAAAGTGGGACAACGTGGGACACCGTTGGACACCGTTGGACACCGTTGGACACCGTTGGACATCGTTGGACACCGTGGGACAACGTGGGACAACGTGGGACAACGTGGGAAACCATGGAACAACGTGGGACAACGTGGGACACCGTTGGACATCGTTGGACATCGTTGGACACCGTGGGACAACGTGGGACAACGTGGGACAACGTGGGACAACGTCGGACAACGTGGGACAACGTGGGACATCGTGGGACAACGTGGGACAACGTGGGACAACGTGGGACAACGTGGGACAACGTGGGACACCGTTGGACACCGTGGGACACCGTTGGACACCGTTGAACATCGTTGGACACCGTGGGACAACGTGGGACAACGTGGGACAACGTGGGACAACGTGGGACATCGTGGGACAACGTGGGACAACGTGGGACAACGTGGGACAACGTGGGACATCGTGGGACAACGTGGGACAACGTGGGACAACGTGGGACATCGTGGGACAACGTGGGACAACGTGGGACAACGTGGGACAACGTGGGACATCGTGGGACAACGTGGGACAACGTGGGACAACGTGGGACATCGTGGGACAACGTGGGACAACGTGGGACAACGTGGGACAACGTGGGACAACGTGGGACACCGTTGGACACCGTTGGACACCGTTGGACACCGTTGGACATCGTTGGACACCGTGGGACAACGTGGGACAACGTGGGACAACGTGGGAAACCATGGAACAACGTGGGACAACGTGGGACAACGTGGGACATCGTGGGACAACGTGGGACAACGTGGGACAACGTGGGACAACGTGGGACAACGTGGGACACCGTTGGACACCGTTGGACACCGTTGGACACCGTTGGACATCGTTGGACACCGTGGGACAACGTGGGACAACGTGGGACAACGTGGGAAACCATGGAACAACGTGGGACACCGTTGGACATCGTTGGACATCGTTGGACACCGTGGGACAACGTGGGACAACGTGGGACAGCGTGGGACAACGTCGGACAACGTGGGACAACGTGGGACATCGTGGGACAACGTGGGACAACGTGGGACAACGTGGGACAACGTGGGACAACGTGGGACACCGTTGGACACCGTGGGACACCGTTGGACATCGTTGGACACCGTGGGACAACGTGGGACAACGTGGGACAACGTGGGACAACGTGGGACAACGTGGGACAACGTGGGACAACGTGGGACAACGTGGGACAACGTGGGACAACGTGGGACAGCGTGGGACAACGTGGGACAACGTGGGACAACGTGGGACACCGTTGGACACCGTGGGACACCGTTGGACACCGTTGGACATCGTTGGACATCGTTGGACATCGTTGGACATCGTTGGACACCGTTGGACACCGTTGGACACCGTTGGACATCGTTGGACACCGTGGGACAACGTGGGACAACGTGGGACAACGTGGGACAACGTGGGACAACGTGGGACAACGTGGGACATCGTGGGACAACGTGGGACAACGTGGGACAACGTGGGACAACGTGGGACATCGTGGGACAACGTGGGACAACGTGGGACAACGTGGGACATCGTGGGACAACGTGGGACAACGTGGGACATCGTGGGACAACGTGGGACAACGTGGGACACCGTTGGACACCGTTGGACACCGTTGGACATCGTTGGACACCGTGGGACAACGTGGGACAACGTGGGACAACGTGGGACAACGTGGGACAACGTGGGACATCGTGGGACAACGTGGGACAACGTGGGACAACGTGGAACAACGTGGGACAACGTGGGACACCGTTGGACACCGTGGGACACCGTTGGACATCGTTGGACACCGTGGGACAACGTGGGACAACGTGGGACAACGTGGGACAACGTGGGACAACGTGGGACAACGTGGGACAACGTGGGACAACGTGGGACAACGTGGGACAACGTGGGACAGCGTGGGACAACGTGGGACAACGTGGGACAACGTGGGACACCGTTGGACACCGTGGGACACCGTTGGACACCGTTGGACATCGTTGGACATCGTTGGACATCGTTGGACATCGTTGGACACCGTTGGACACCGTTGGACACCGTTGGACATCGTTGGACACCGTGGGACAACGTGGGACAACGTGGGACAACGTGGGACAACGTGGGACAACGTGGGACAACGTGGGACATCGTGGGACAACGTGGGACAACGTGGGACAACGTGGGACAACGTGGGACATCGTGGGACAACGTGGGACAACGTGGGACAACGTGGGACATCGTGGGACAACGTGGGACAACGTGGGACATCGTGGGACAACGTGGGACAACGTGGGACACCGTTGGACACCGTTGGACACCGTTGGACATCGTTGGACACCGTGGGACAACGTGGGACAACGTGGGACAACGTGGGACAACGTGGGACATCGTGGGACAACGTGGGACAACGTGGGACAACGTGGGACAACGTGGGACAACGTGGGACAACGTGGGACAACGTGGGACAACGTGGGACACCGTTGGACACCGTGGGACACCGTTGGACACCGTTGGACATCGTTGGACACCGTGGGACAACGTGGGACAACGTGGGACAACGTGGGACAACGTGGGACATCGTGGGACAACGTGGGACAACGTGGGACAACGTGGGACAACGTGGGACATCGTGGGACAACGTGGGACAACGTGGGACAACGTGGGACATCGTGGGACAACGTGGGACAACGTGGGACAACGTGGGACAAAGTGGGACAACGTGGGACACCGTTGGACACCGTTGGACACCGTTGGACACCGTTGGACATCGTTGGACACCGTGGGACAACGTGGGACAACGTGGGACAACGTGGGAAACCATGGAACAACGTGGGACAACGTGGGACACCGTTGGACATCGTTGGACATCGTTGGACACCGTGGGACAACGTGGGACAACGTGGGACAACGTGGGACAACGTCGGACAACGTGGGACAACGTGGGACATCGTGGGACAACGTGGGACAACGTGGGACAACGTGGGACAACGTGGGACAACGTGGGACACCGTTGGACACCGTGGGACACCGTTGGACACCGTTGGACATCGTTGGACACCGTGGGACAACGTGGGACAACGTGGGACAACGTGGGACAACGTGGGACATCGTGGGACAACGTGGGACAACGTGGGACAACGTGGGACAACGTGGGACATCGTGGGACAACGTGGGACAACGTGGGACAACGTGGGACATCGTGGGACAACGTGGGACAACGTGGGACAACGTGGGACAACGTGGGACATCGTGGGACAACGTGGGACAACGTGGGACAACGTGGGACATCGTGGGACAACGTGGGACAACGTGGGACAACGTGGGACAACGTGGGACAACGTGGGACACCGTTGGACACCGTTGGACACCGTTGGACACCGTTGGACATCGTTGGACACCGTGGGACAACGTGGGACAACGTGGGACAACGTGGGAAACCATGGAACAACGTGGGACAACGTGGGACACCGTTGGACATCGTTGGACATCGTTGGACACCGTGGGACAACGTGGGACAACGTGGGACATCGTTGGACACCGTTGGACACCGTGGGACAACGTGGGACAACGTGGGACAACGTGGGACATCGTTGGACACCGTTGGACATCGTTGGACACCGTTGGACATCGTTGGACATCGTTGGACATCGTGGGACACCGTTGGACATCGTTGGACATCGTTGGACACCGTGGGACAACGTGG
This sequence comes from Bombus terrestris, assembly GCF_910591885.1. Taxonomy (NCBI): domain Eukaryota; kingdom Metazoa; phylum Arthropoda; class Insecta; order Hymenoptera; family Apidae; genus Bombus; species Bombus terrestris. Next base: position 33,244 of record NW_025963696.1, read on the forward strand.
GACAACGTGGGACAACGTGGGAAACCATGGAACAACGTGGGACACCGTTGGACATCGTTGGACATCGTTGGACACCGTGGGACACCGTTGGACACCGTTGGACACCGTTGGACATCGTTGGACATCGTTGGACATCGTGGGACACCGTTGGACATCGTTGGACATCGTTGGACACCGTTGGACATCGTTGGACACCGTTGGACATCGTTGGACATCGTTGGACATCGTGGGACACCGTTGGACATCGTTGGACATCGTTGGACACCGTGGGACAACGTGGGACAACGTGGGACAACGTGGGACAACGTGGGACATCGTGGGACAACGTGGGACAACGTGGGACAACGTGGGACAACGTGGGACATCGTTGGACACCGTTGGACACCGTGGGACAACGTGGGACAACGTGGGACACCGTTGGACAACGTGGGACACCGTTGGACATCGTTGGACACCGTGGGACAACGTGGGACAACGTGGGACCACGTGGGACAACGTGGGACAACGTGGGACAACGTGGGACAACGTGGGACAACGTGGGACAACGTGGGACAACGTGGGACACCGTTGGACATCGTTGGACAACGTGGGACAACGTGGGACAACGTGGGACAACGTGGGACAACGTGGGACAACGTGGGACACCGTTGGACACCGTTGGACATCGTTGGACACCGTGGGACAACGTGGGACAACGTGGGACAACGTGGGACAACGTGGGACAACGTGGGACAACGTTGGACAACGTGGGACAACGTGGGACAACGTGGGACAACGTGGGACAACGTGGGACAACGTGGGACAACGTGGGACACCGTTGGACATCGTTGGACACCGTGGGACAACGTGGGACAACGTGGGACAACGTCGGACAACGTGGGACAACGTGGGACATCGTGGGACAACGTGGGACAACGTGGGACAACGTGGGACAACGTGGGACAACGTGGGACACCGTTGGACACCGTGGGACACCGTTGGACACCGTTGGACATCGTTGGACACCGTGGGACAACGTGGGACAACGTGGGACAACGTGGGACAACGTGGGACATCGTGGGACAACGTGGGACAACGTGGGACAACGTGGGACATCGTGGGACAACGTGGGACAACGTGGGACATCGTGGGACAACGTGGGACAACGTGGGACACCGTTGGACACCGTTGGACACCGTTGGACATCGTTGGACACCGTGGGACAACGTGGGACAACGTGGGACAACGTGGGACAACGTGGGACAACGTGGGACATCGTGGGACAACGTGGGACAACGTGGGACAACGTGGAACAACGTGGGACAACGTGGGACACCGTTGGACACCGTGGGACACCGTTGGACATCGTTGGACACCGTGGGACAACGTGGGACAACGTGGGACAACGTGGGACAACGTGGGACAACGTGGGACAACGTGGGACAACGTGGGACAACGTGGGACAACGTGGGACAACGTGGGACAGCGTGGGACAACGTGGGACAACGTGGGACAACGTGGGACACCGTTGGACACCGTGGGACACCGTTGGACACCGTTGGACATCGTTGGACATCGTTGGACATCGTTGGACATCGTTGGACACCGTTGGACACCGTTGGACACCGTTGGACATCGTTGGACACCGTGGGACAACGTGGGACAACGTGGGACAACGTGGGACAACGTGGGACAACGTGGGACAACGTGGGACATCGTGGGACAACGTGGGACAACGTGGGACAACGTGGGACAACGTGGGACATCGTGGGACAACGTGGGACAACGTGGGACAACGTGGGACATCGTGGGACAACGTGGGACAACGTGGGACATCGTGGGACAACGTGGGACAACGTGGGACACCGTTGGACACCGTTGGACACCGTTGGACATCGTTGGACACCGTGGGACAACGTGGGACAACGTGGGACAACGTGGGACAACGTGGGACATCGTGGGACAACGTGGGACAACGTGGGACAACGTGGGACAACGTGGGACAACGTGGGACAACGTGGGACAACGTGGGACAACGTGGGACACCGTTGGACACCGTGGGACACCGTTGGACACCGTTGGACATCGTTGGACACCGTGGGACAACGTGGGACAACGTGGGACAACGTGGGACAACGTGGGACATCGTGGGACAACGTGGGACAACGTGGGACAACGTGGGACAACGTGGGACATCGTGGGACAACGTGGGACAACGTGGGACAACGTGGGACATCGTGGGACAACGTGGGACAACGTGGGACAACGTGGGACAAAGTGGGACAACGTGGGACACCGTTGGACACCGTTGGACACCGTTGGACACCGTTGGACATCGTTGGACACCGTGGGACAACGTGGGACAACGTGGGACAACGTGGGAAACCATGGAACAACGTGGGACAACGTGGGACACCGTTGGACATCGTTGGACATCGTTGGACACCGTGGGACAACGTGGGACAACGTGGGACAACGTGGGACAACGTCGGACAACGTGGGACAACGTGGGACATCGTGGGACAACGTGGGACAACGTGGGACAACGTGGGACAACGTGGGACAACGTGGGACACCGTTGGACACCGTGGGACACCGTTGGACACCGTTGGACATCGTTGGACACCGTGGGACAACGTGGGACAACGTGGGACAACGTGGGACAACGTGGGACATCGTGGGACAACGTGGGACAACGTGGGACAACGTGGGACAACGTGGGACATCGTGGGACAACGTGGGACAACGTGGGACAACGTGGGACATCGTGGGACAACGTGGGACAACGTGGGACAACGTGGGACAACGTGGGACATCGTGGGACAACGTGGGACAACGTGGGACAACGTGGGACATCGTGGGACAACGTGGGACAACGTGGGACAACGTGGGACAACGTGGGACAACGTGGGACACCGTTGGACACCGTTGGACACCGTTGGACACCGTTGGACATCGTTGGACACCGTGGGACAACGTGGGACAACGTGGGACAACGTGGGAAACCATGGAACAACGTGGGACAACGTGGGACACCGTTGGACATCGTTGGACATCGTTGGACACCGTGGGACAACGTGGGACAACGTGGGACATCGTTGGACACCGTTGGACACCGTGGGACAACGTGGGACAACGTGGGACAACGTGGGACACCGTTGGACACCGTTGGACATCGTTGGACACCGTTGGACATCGTTGGACATCGTTGGACATCGTGGGACACCGTTGGACATCGTTGGACATCGTTGGACACCGTGGGACAACGTGGGACAACGTGGGACAACGTGGGAAACCATGGAACAACGTGGGACACCGTTGGACATCGTTGGACATCGTTGGACACCGTGGGACACCGTTGGACACCGTTGGACACCGTTGGACATCGTTGGACATCGTTGGACATCGTGGGACACCGTTGGACATCGTTGGACATCGTTGGACACCGTTGGACATCGTGGGACACCGTTGGACATCGTTGGACATCGTTGGACATCGTGGGACACCGTTGGACATCGTTGGACATCGTTGGACACCGTGGGACAACGTGGGACAACGTGGGACAACGTGGGACAACGTGGGACATCGTGGGACAACGTGGGACAACGTGGGACAACGTGGGACAACGTGGGACATCGTTGGACACCGTTGGACACCGTGGGACAACGTGGGACAACGTGGGACACCGTTGGACAACGTGGGACACCGTTGGACACCGTGGGACACCGTGGGACAACGTGGGACAACGTGGGACCACGTGGGACAACGTGGGACAACGTGGGACAACGTGGGACAACGTGGGACAACGTGGGACAACGTGGGACAACGTGGGACACCGTTGGACATCGTTGGACAACGTGGGACAACGTGGGACAACGTGGGACAACGTGGGACAACGTGGGACAACGTGGGACACCGTTGGACACCGTTGGACATCGTTGGACACCGTGGGACAACGTGGGACAACGTGGGACAACGTGGGACAACGTGGGACAACGTGGGACAACGTTGGACAACGTGGGACAACGTGGGACAACGTGGGACAACGTGGGACATCGTGGGACAACGTGGGACAACGTGGGACACCGTTGGACATCGTTGGACACCGTGGGACAACGTGGGACAACGTGGGACAACGTGGGACACCGTTGGACACCGTTGGACACCGTTGGACACCGTTGGACATCGTTGGACACCGTGGGACACCGTTGGACATCGTTGGACATCGTTGGACACCATGGAACAACGTGGGACAACGTGGGACACCGTTGGACATCGTTGGACAACGTGGGACAACGTGGGACAACGTGGGACAACGTGGGACAACGTGGGACAACGTGGGACAACGTGGGACAACGTGGGACAACGTGGGACAACGTGGGACAACGTGGGACACCGTTGGACAACGTGGGACACCGTTGGACATCGTTGGACACCGTGGGACAACGTGGGACAACGTGGGACCACGTGGGACAACGTGGGACAACGTGGGACAACGTGGGACAACGTGGGACAACGTGGGACAACGTGGGACATCGTGGGACAACGTGGGACAACGTGGGACACCGTTGGACATCGTTGGACACCGTGGGACACCGTGGGACAACGTGGGACAACGTGGGACAACGTGGGACAACGTGGGACAACGTGGGACAACGTGGGACAACGTGGGACAACGTGGGACAACGTGGGACAACGTGGGACAACGTGGGACAACGTGGGACAACGTGGGACAACGTGGGACACCGTTGGACACCGTGGGACACCGTTGGACACCGTTGGACATCGTTGGACACCGTGGGACAACGTGGGACAACGTGGGACAACGTGGGACAACGTGGGACAACGTGGGACAACGTGGGACAACGTGGGACAACGTGGGACAACGTGGGACAACGTGGGACAACGTGGGACATCGTGGGACAACGTGGGACAACGTGGGACAACGTGGGACAACGTGGGACACCGTTGGACAACGTGGGACACCGTTGGACATCGTTGGACACCGTGGGACAACGTGGGACAACGTGGGACCACGTGGGACAACGTGGGACAACGTGGGACAACGTGGGACAACGTGGGACAACGTGGGACAACGTGGGACATCGTGGGACAACGTGGGACAACGTGGGACACCGTTGGACATCGTTGGACACCGTGGGACACCGTGGGACAACGTGGGACAACGTGGGACAACGTGGGACAACGTGGGACAACGTGGGACAACGTGGGACAACGTGGGACAACGTGGGACAACGTGGGACAACGTGGGACAACGTGGGACAACGTGGGACACCGTGGGACAACGTGGGACATCGTGGGACAACGTGGGACACCGTGGGACACCGTTGGACACCGTTGGACATCGTTGGACACCGTGGGACAACGTGGGACACCGTTGGACATCGTTGGACACCGTGGGACAACGTGGGACAACGTGGGACAACGTGGGACAACGTGGGACAACGTGGGACAACGTGGGACAACGTGGGACAACGTGGGACAACGTGGGACAACGTGGGACAACGTGGGACAACGTGGGACAACGTGGGACAACGTGGGACAACGTGGGACAACGTGGGACACCGTTGGACACCGTGGGACACCGTTGGACACCGTTGGACATCGTTGGACATCGTTGGACATCGTTGGACATCGTTGGACACCGTTGGACACCGTTGGACACCGTTGGACATCGTTGGACACCGTGGGACAACGTGGGACAACGTGGGACAACGTGGGACAACGTGGGACAACGTGGGACACCGTGGGACACCGTGGGACACCGTTGGACACCGTTGGACATCGTTGGACACCGTGGGACAACGTGGGACAACGTGGGACAACGTGGGACAACGTGGGACATCGTGGGACACCGTTGGACACCGTGGGACACCGTTGGACACCGTTGGACATCGTTGGACACCGTGGGACAACGTGGGACAACGTGGGACAACGTGGGACAACGTGGGACATCGTGGGACAACGTGGGACAACGTGGGACAACGTGGGACAACGTGGGACATCGTGGGACAACGTGGGACAACGTGGGACAACGTGGGACATCGTGGGACAACGTGGGACAACGTAGGACATCGTGGGACAACGTGGGACAACGTGGGACACCGTTGGACACCGTTGGACACCGTTGGACACCGTTGGACATCGTTGGACACCGTGGGACAACGTGGGACAACGTGGGACAACGTGGGAAACCATGGAACAACGTGGGACAACTTGGGACACCGTTGGACATCGTTGGACATCGTTGGACACCGTGGGACAACGTGGGACAACGTGGGACAACGTGGGACAACGTCGGACAACGTGGGACAACGTGGGACAACGTGGGACAACGTGGGACAACGTGGGACAACGTGGGACAACGTGGGACAACGTGGGACAACGTGGGACAACGTGGGACATCGTGGGACAACGTGGGACAACGTGGGACAACGTGGGACAACGTGGGACACCGTGGGACAACGTGGGACAACGTGGGACAACGTGGGACAACGTGGGACAACGTGGGACAACGTGGGACAACGTGGGACATCGTTGGACACCGTGGGACAACGTGGGACAACGTGGGACAACGTGGGACACCGTTGGACACCGTTGGACACCGTTGGACACCGTTGGACATCGTTGGACACCGTGGGACAACGTGGGACAACGTGGGACAACGTGGGAAACCATGGAACAACGTGGGACAACGTGGGACACCGTTGGACATCGTTGGACAACGTGGGACAACGTGGGACAACGTGGGACAACGTGGGACAACGTGGGACACCGTTGGACAACGTGGGACACCGTTGGACATCGTTGGACACCGTGGGACAACGTGGGACAACGTGGGACCACGTGGGACAACGTGGGACAACGTGGGACAACGTGGGACAACGTGGGACAACGTGGGACAACGTGGGACATCGTGGGACAACGTGGGACAACGTGGGACACCGTTGGACATCGTTGGACAACGTGGGACAACGTGGGACAACGTGGGACAACGTGGGACAACGTGGGACAACGTGGGACACCGTTGGACACCGTTGGACATCGTTGGACACCGTGGGACAACGTGGGACAACGTGGGACAACGTGGGACAACGTGGGACAACGTGGGACAACGTTGGACAACGTGGGACAACGTGGGACAACGTGGGACAACGTGGGACATCGTGGGACAACGTGGGACAACGTGGGACACCGTTGGACATCGTTGGACACCGTGGGACAACGTGGGACAACGTGGGACAACGTGGGACACCGTTGGACACCGTTGGACACCGTTGGACACCGTTGGACATCGTTGGACACCGTGGGACAACGTGGGACAACGTGGGACAACGTGGGAAACCATGGAACAACGTGGGACAACGTGGGACACCGTTGGACATCGTTGGACAACGTGGGACAACGTGGGACAACGTGGGACAACGTGGGACAACGTGGGACAACGTGGGACAACGTGGGACAACGTGGGACACCGTTGGACAACGTGGGACACCGTTGGACATCGTTGGACACCGTGGGACAACGTGGGACAACGTGGGACCACGTGGGACAACGTGGGACAACGTGGGACAACGTGGGACAACGTGGGACAACGTGGGACAACGTGGGACATCGTGGGACAACGTGGGACAACGTGGGACACCGTTGGACATCGTTGGACACCGTGGGACACCGTGGGACAACGTGGGACAACGTGGGACAACGTGGGACAACGTGGGACAACGTGGGACAACGTGGGACAACGTGGGACAACGTGGGACAACGTGGGACAACGTGGGACAACGTGGGACAACGTGGGACAACGTGGGACAACGTGGGACACCGTTGGACACCGTGGGACACCGTTGGACACCGTTGGACATCGTTGGACACCGTGGGACAACGTGGGACAACGTGGGACAACGTGGGACAACGTGGGACAACGTGGGACAACGTGGGACAACGTGGGACAACGTGGGACAACGTGGGACAACGTGGGACATCGTGGGACAACGTGGGACAACGTGGGACAACGTGGGACAACGTGGGACACCGTTGGACAACGTGGGACACCGTTGGACATCGTTGGACACCGTGGGACAACGTGGGACAACGTGGGACCACGTGGGACAACGTGGGACAACGTGGGACAACGTGGGACAACGTGGGACAACGTGGGACAACGTGGGACATCGTGGGACAACGTGGGACAACGTGGGACACCGTTGGACATCGTTGGACACCGTGGGACACCGTGGGACAACGTGGGACAACGTGGGACAACGTGGGACAACGTGGGACAACGTGGGACAACGTGGGACAACGTGGGACAACGTGGGACAACGTGGGACAACGTGGGACAACGTGGGACAACGTGGGACAACGTGGGACAACGTGGGACAACGTGGGACATCGTGGGACAACGTGGGACACCGTGGGACACCGTTGGACACCGTTGGACATCGTTGGACACCGTGGGACAACGTGGGACACCGTTGGACATCGTTGGACACCGTGGGACAACGTGGGACAACGTGGGACAACGTGGGACAACGTGGGACAACGTGGGACAACGTGGGACAACGTGGGACAACGTGGGACAACGTGGGACAACGTGGGACAACGTGGGACAACGTGGGACAACGTGGGACAACGTGGGACAACGTGGGACAACGTGGGACACCGTTGGACACCGTGGGACACCGTTGGACACCGTTGGACATCGTTGGACATCGTTGGACATCGTTGGACATCGTTGGACACCGTTGGACACCGTTGGACACCGTTGGACATCGTTGGACACCGTGGGACAACGTGGGACAACGTGGGACAACGTGGGACAACGTGGGACAACGTGGGACACCGTTGGACACCGTGGGACACCGTTGGACACCGTTGGACATCGTTGGACACCGTGGGACAACGTGGGACAACGTGGGACAACGTGGGACAACGTGGGACATCGTGGGACACCGTTGGACACCGTGGGACACCGTTGGACACCGTTGGACATCGTTGGACACCGTGGGACAACGTGGGACAACGTGGGACAACGTGGGACAACGTGGGACATCGTGGGACAACGTGGGACAACGTGGGACAACGTGGGACAACGTGGGACATCGTGGGACAACGTGGGACAACGTGGGACAACGTGGGACATCGTGGGACAACGTGGGACAACGTAGGACATCGTGGGACAACGTGGGACAACGTGGGACACCGTTGGACACCGTTGGACACCGTTGGACACCGTTGGACATCGTTGGACACCGTGGGACAACGTGGGACAACGTGGGACAACGTGGGAAACCATGGAACAACGTGGGACAACTTGGGACACCGTTGGACATCGTTGGACATCGTTGGACACCGTGGGACAACGTGGGACAACGTGGGACAACGTGGGACAACGTCGGACAACGTGGGACAACGTGGGACAACGTGGGACAACGTGGGACAACGTGGGACAACGTGGGACAACGTGGGACAACGTGGGACAACGTGGGACAACGTGGGACATCGTGGGACAACGTGGGACAACGTGGGACAACGTGGGACAACGTGGGACACCGTGGGACAACGTGGGACAACGTGGGACAACGTGGGACAACGTGGGACAACGTGGGACAACGTGGGACAACGTGGGACATCGTTGGACACCGTGGGACAACGTGGGACAACGTGGGACAACGTGGGACACCGTTGGACACCGTTGGACACCGTTGGACACCGTTGGACATCGTTGGACACCGTGGGACAACGTGGGACAACGTGGGACAACGTGGGAAACCATGGAACAACGTGGGACAACGTGGGACACCGTTGGACATCGTTGGACAACGTGGGACAACGTGGGACAACGTGGGACAACGCGGGACAACGTGGGACAACGTGGGACATCGTGGGACAACGTGGGACAACGTGGGACAACGTGGGACAACGTGGGACATCGTTGGACACCGTGGGACAACGTGGGACAACGTGGGACAACGTGGGACAACGTGGGACAACGTGGGACATCGTGGGACAACGTGGGACAACGTGGGACAACGTGGGACAACGTGGGACACCGTTGGACAACGTGGGACACCGTTGGACATCGTTGGACACCGTGGGACAACGTGGGACAACGTGGGACCACGTGGGACAACGTGGGACAACGTGGGACAACGTGGGACAACGTGGGACAACGTGGGACAACGTGGGACATCGTGGGACAACGTGGGACAACGTGGGACACCGTTGGACATAGTTGGACACCGTGGGACACCGTGGGACAACGTGGGACAACGTGGGACAACGTGGGACAACGTGGGACAACGTGGGAAACCATGGAACAACGTGGGACAACGTGGGACACCGTTGGACATCGTTGGACAACGTGGGACAACGTGGGACAACGTGGGACAACGTGGGACAACGTGGGACAACGTGGGACAACGTGGGACACCGTTGGACACCGTGGGACACCGTTGGACACCGTTGGACATCGTTGGACACCGTGGGACAACGTGGGACAACGTGGGACAACGTGGGACAACGTGGGACAACGTGGGACAACGTGGGACAACGTGGGACAACGTGGGACAACGTGGGACACCGTTGGACAACGTGGGACACCGTTGGACATCGTTGGACACCGTGGGACAACGTGGGACACCGTTGGACGTCGTTGGACACCGTGGGACAACGTGGGACAACGTGGGACAACTTGGGACACCGTTGGACACCGTTGGACACCGTTGGACACCGTTGGACATCGTTGGACACCGTGGGACAACGTGGGACAACGTGGGACAACGTGGGACAACGTGGGACAACGTGGGACATCGTGGGACAACGTGGGACAACGTGGGACAACGTGGGACACCGTTGGACATCGTTGGACACCGTGGGACAACGTGGGACAACGTGGGACAACGTGGGACAACGTGGGACACCGTTGGACACCGTTGGACACCGTTGGACATCGTTGGACACCGTGGGACAACGTGGGACAACGTGGGACAACGTGGGACAACGTGGGACAACGTGGGACAACGTGGGACAACGTGGGACAACGTGGGACAACGTGGGACAACGTGGGACAACGTGGGACAACGTGGGACATCGTGGGACAACGTGGGACAACGTGGGACAACGTGGGACATCGTTGGACACCGTTGGACACCGTGGGACAACGTGGGACAACGTGGGACAACGTGGGACAACGTGGGACAACGTGGGACAACGTGGGACAACGTGGGACAACGTGGGACAACGTGGGACAACGTGGGACACCGTTGGACATCGTTGGACACCGTGGGACAACGTGGGACAACGTGGGACAACGTGGGAAACCATGGAACAACGTGGGACAACGTGGGACACCGTTGGACATCGTTGGACAACGTGGGACAACGTGGGACAACGTGGGACAACGTGGGACAACGTGGGACAACGTGGGACAACGTGGGACACCGTTGGACAACGTGGGACACCGTTGGACATCGTTGGACACCGTGGGACAACGTGGGACAACGTGGGACCACGTGGGACAACGTGGGACAACGTGGGACAACGTGGGACAACTTGGGACAACGTGGGACAACGTGGGACAACGTGGGACAACGTGGGACATCGTGGGACAACGTGGGACAACGTGGAACAACGTGGGACAACGTGGGACAACGTGGGACACCGTTGGACATCGTTGCACACCGTGGGACACCGTGGGACAACGTGGGACAACGTGGGACAACGTGGGACAACGTGGGACAACGTGGGAAACCATGGAACAACGTTGGACACCGTGGGACAACGTGGGACAACGTGGGACAACGTGGGACAACGTGGGACAACGTGGGACAACGTGGGACAACGTGGGACAACGTGGGACAACGTGGGACAACGTGGGACAACGTGGGACAACGTGGGACACCGTTGGACAACGTGGGACACCGTTGGACATCGTTGGACACCGTGGGACAACGTGGGACACCGTTGGACATCGTGGGACAACGTGGGACAACGTGGGACAACGTGGGACAACGTGGGACACCGTGGGACAACGTGGGACAACGTGGGACAACGTGGGACAACGTGGGACAACGTGGGACAACGTGGGACAACGTGGGACATCGTTGGACACCGTGGGACAACGTGGGACAACGTGGGACAACGTGGGACACCGTTGGACACCGTTGGACACCGTTGGACACCGTTGGACATCGTTGGACACCGTGGGACAACGTGGGACAACGTGGGACAACGTGGGAAACCATGGAACAACGTGGGACAACGTGGGACACCGTTGGACATCGTTGGACAACGTGGGACAACGTGGGACAACGTGGGACAACGCGGGACAACGTGGGACAACGTGGGACAACGTGGGACACCGTGGGACAACGTGGGACAACGTGGGACAACGTGGGACATCGTTGGACACCGTGGGACAACGTGGGACAACGTGGGACAACGTGGGACAACGTGGGACAACGTGGGACATCGTGGGACAACGTGGGACAACGTGGGACAACGTGGGACAACGTGGGACACCGTTGGACAACGTGGGACACCGTTGGACATCGTTGGACACCGTGGGACAACGTGGGACAACGTGGGACCACGTGGGACAACGTGGGACAACGTGGGACAACGTGGGACAACGTGGGACAACGTGGGACAACGTGGGACATCGTGGGACAACGTGGGACAACGTGGGACACCGTTGGACATAGTTGGACACCGTGGGACACCGTGGGACAACGTGGGACAACGTGGGACAACGTGGGACAACGTGGGACAACGTGGGAAACCATGGAACAACGTGGGACAACGTGGGACACCGTTGGACATCGTTGGACAACGTGGGACAACGTGGGACAACGTGGGACAACGTGGGACAACGTGGGACAACGTGGGACAACGTGGGACACCGTTGGACACCGTGGGACACCGTTGGACACCGTTGGACATCGTTGGACACCGTGGGACAACGTGGGACAACGTGGGACAACGTGGGACAACGTGGGACAACGTGGGACAACGTGGGACAACGTGGGACAACGTGGGACAACGTGGGACAACGTGGGACACCGTTGGACAACGTGGGACACCGTTGGACATCGTTGGACACCGTGGGACAACGTGGGACACCGTTGGACATCGTTGGACACCGTGGGACAACGTGGGACAACGTGGGACAACTTGGGACACCGTTGGACACCGTTGGACACCGTTGGACACCGTTGGACATCGTTGGACACCGTGGGACAACGTGGGACAACGTGGGACAACGTGGGACAACGTGGGACAACGTGGGACAACGTGGGACAACGTGGGACAACGTGGGACAACGTGGGACAACGTGGGACAACGTGGGACAACGTGGGACAACGTGGGACAACGTGGGACAACGTGGGACAACGTGGGACAACGTGGGACACCGTTGGACACCGTGGGACACCGTTGGACACCGTTGGACATCGTTGGACATCGTTGGACATCGTTGGACATCGTTGGACACCGTTGGACACCGTTGGACACCGTTGGACATCGTTGGACACCGTGGGACAACGTGGGACAACGTGGGACAACGTGGGACAACGTGGGACAACGTGGGACACCGTTGGACACCGTGGGACACCGTTGGACACCGTTGGACATCGTTGGACACCGTGGGACAACGTGGGACAACGTGCGACAACGTGGGACAACGTGGGACATCGTGGGACACCGTTGGACACCGTGGGACACCGTTGGACACCGTTGGACATCGTTGGACACCGTGGGACAACGTGGGACAACGTGGGACAACGTGGGACAACGTGGGACATCGTGGGACAACGTGGGACAACGTGGGACAACGTGGGACAACGTGGGACATCGTGGGACAACGTGGGACAACGTGGGACAACGTGGGACATCGTGGGACAACGTGGGACAACGTAGGACATCGTGGGACAACGTGGGACAACGTGGGACACCGTTGGACACCGTTGGACACCGTTGGACACCGTTGGACATCGTTGGACACCGTGGGACAACGTGGGACAACGTGGGACAACGTGGGAAACCATGGAACAACGTGGGACAACTTGGGACACCGTTGGACATCGTTGGACATCGTTGGACACCGTGGGACAACGTGGGACAACGTGGGACAACGTGGGACAACGTCGGACAACGTGGGACAACGTGGGACAACGTGGGACAACGTGGGACAACGTGGGACAACGTGGGACAACGTGGGACAACGTGGGACAACGTGGGACAACGTGGGACATCGTGGGACAACGTGGGACAACGTGGGACAACGTGGGACAACGTGGGACACCGTGGGACAACGTGGGACACCGTGGGACAACGTGGGACAACGTGGGACAACGTGGGACAACGTGGGACAACGTGGGACATCGTTGGACACCGTGGGACAACGTGGGACAACGTGGGACAACGTGGGACACCGTTGGACACCGTTGGACACCGTTGGACACCGTTGGACATCGTTGGACACCGTGGGACAACGTGGGACAACGTGGGACAACGTGGGAAACCATGGAACAACGTGGGACAACGTGGGACACCGTTGGACATCGTTGGACAACGTGGGACAACGTGGGACAACGTGGGACAACGCGGGACAACGTGGGACAACGTGGGACATCGTGGGACAACGTGGGACAACGTGGGACAACGTGGGACAACGTGGGACATCGTTGGACACCGTGGGACAACGTGGGACAACGTGGGACAACGTGGGACAACGTGGGACAACGTGGGACATCGTGGGACAACGTGGGACAACGTGGGACAACGTGGGACAACGTGGGACACCGTTGGACAACGTGGGACACCGTTGGACATCGTTGGACACCGTGGGACAACGTGGGACAACGTGGGACCACGTGGGACAACGTGGGACAACGTGGGACAACGTGGGACAACGTGGGACAACGTGGGACAACGTGGGACATCGTGGGACAACGTGGGACAACGTGGGACACCGTTGGACATAGTTGGACACCGTGGGACACCGTGGGACAACGTGGGACAACGTGGGACAACGTGGGACAACGTGGGACAACGTGGGAAACCATGGAACAACGTGGGACAACGTGGGACACCGTTGGACATCGTTGGACAACGTGGGACAACGTGGGACAACGTGGGACAACGTGGGACAACGTGGGACAACGTGGGACAACGTGGGACACCGTTGGACACCGTGGGACACCGTTGGACACCGTTGGACATCGTTGGACACCGTGGGACAACGTGGGACAACGTGGGACAACGTGGGACAACGTGGGACAACGTGGGACAACGTGGGACAACGTGGGACAACGTGGGACAACGTGGGACAACGTGGGACACCGTTGGACAACGTGGGACACCGTTGGACATCGTTGGACACCGTGGGACAACGTGGGACACCGTTGGACATCGTTGGACACCGTGGGACAACGTGGGACAACGTGGGACAACTTGGGACACCGTTGGACACCGTTGGACACCGTTGGACACCGTTGGACATCGTTGGACACCGTGGGACAACGTGGGACAACGTGGGACAACGTGGGACAACGTGGGACAACGTGGGACATCGTGGGACAACGTGGGACAACGTGGGACAACGTGGGACACCGTTGGACATCGTTGGACACCGTGGGACAACGTGGGACAACGTGGGACAACGTGGGACAACGTGGGACACCGTTGGACACCGTTGGACACCGTTGGACATCGTTGGACACCGTGGGACAACGTGGGACAACGTGGGACAACGTGGGACAACGTGGGACAACGTGGGACAACGTGGGACAACGTGGGACAACGTGGGACAACGTGGGACAACGTGGGACAACGTGGGACAACGTGGGACATCGTGGGACAACGTGGGACAACGTGGGACAACGTGGGACATCGTTGGACACCGTTGGACACCGTGGGACAACGTGGGACAACGTGGGACAACGTGGGACAACGTGGGACAACGTGGGACAACGTGGGACAACGTGGGACAACGTGGGACAACGTGGGACACCGTTGGACATCGTTGGACACCGTGGGACAACGTGGGACAACGTGGGACAACGTGGGAAACCATGGAACAACGTGGGACAACGTGGGACACCGTTGGACATCGTTGGACAACGTGGGACAACGTGGGACAACGTGGGACAACGTGGGACAACGTGGGACAACGTGGGACAACGTGGGACACCGTTGGACAACGTGGGACACCGTTGGACATCGTTGGACACCGTGGGACAACGTGGAACAACGTGGGACAACGTGGGACAACGTGGGACACCGTTGGACATCGTTGGACACCGTGGGACACCGTGGGACAACGTGGGACAACGTGGGACAACGTGGGACAACGTGGGACAACGTGGGAAACCATGGAACAACGTGGGACAACGTGGGACACCGTTGGACATCGTTGGACAACGTGGGACAACGTGGGACCACGTGGGACAACGTGGGACAACGTGGGACAACGTGGGACACCGTTGGACACCGTGGGACACCGTTGGACACCGTTGGACATCGTTGGACACCGTGGGACAACGTGGGACAACGTGGGACAACGTGGGACAACGTGGGACAACGTGGGACAACGTGGGACAACGTGGGACAACGTGGGACAACGTGGGACAACGTGGGACAACGTGGGACAACGTGGGACACCGTTGGACAACGTGGGACACCGTTGGACATCGTTGGACACCGTGGGACAACGTGGGACAACGTGGGACAACGTGGGACAACGTGGGACAACGTGGGACACCGTTGGACATCGTTGGACATCGTTGGACATCGTTGGACATCGTTGGACACCGTTGGACACCGTTGGACACCGTTGGACATCGTTGGACACCGTGGGACAACGTGGGACAACGTGGGACAACGTGGGACAACGTGGGACAACGTGGGACAACGTGGGACATCGTGGGACAACGTGGGACAACGTGGGACAACGTGGGACAACGTGGGACAACGTGGGACACCGTTGGACACCGTGGGACACCGTTGGACACCGTTGGACATCGTTGGACACCGTGGGACAACGTGGGACAACGTGGGACAACGTGGGACAACGTGGGACATCGTGGGACAACGTGGGACAACGTGGGACAACGTGGGACAACGTGGGACATCGTGGGACAACGTGGGACAACGTGGGACAACGTGGGACATCGTGGGACAACGTGGGACAACGTGGGACAACGTGGGACAACGTGGGACAACGTGGGACACCGTTGGACACCGTTGGACACCGTTGGACACCGTTGGACATCGTTGGACACCGTGGGACACCGTGGGACAACGTGGGACAACGTGGGAAACCATGGAACAACGTGGGACAACGTGGGACACCGTTGGACATCGTTGGACATCGTTGGACACCGTGGGACAACGTGGGACAACGTGGGACAACGTGGGACAACGTCGGACAACGTGGGACAACGTGGGACATCGTGGGACAACGTGGGACAACGTGGGACAACGTGGGACAACGTGGGACAACGTGGGACACCGTTGGACACCGTGGGACACCGTTGGACACCGTTGAACATCGTTGGACACCGTGGGACAACGTGGGACAACGTGGGACAACGTGGGACAACGTGGGACATCGTGGGACAACGTGGGACAACGTGGGACAACGTGGGACAACGTGGGACATCGTGGGACAACGTGGGACAACGTGGGACAACGTGGGACATCGTGGGACAACGTGGGACAACGTGGGACAACGTGGGAAACCATGGAACAACGTGGGACAACGTGGGACAACGTGGGACATCGTGGGACAACGTGGGACAACGTGGGACAACGTGGGACAACGTGGGACAACGTGGGACACCGTTGGACACCGTTGGACACCGTTGGACACCGTTGGACATCGTTGGACACCGTGGGACAACGTGGGACAACGTGGGACAACGTGGGAAACCATGGAACAACGTGGGACAACGTGGGACACCGTTGGACATCGTTGGACATCGTTGGACACCGTGGGACAACGTGGGACAACGTGGGACAACGTGGGACAACGTCGGACAACGTGGGACAACGTGGGACATCGTGGGACAACGTGGGACAACGTGGGACAACGTGGGACAACGTGGGACAACGTGGGACACCGTTGGACACCGTGGGACACCGTTGGACATCGTTGGACACCGTGGGACAACGTGGGACAACGTGGGACAACGTGGGACAACGTGGGACAACGTGGGACACCGTTGGACATCGTTGGACATCGTTGGACATCGTTGGACATCGTTGGACACCGTTGGACACCGTTGGACACCGTTGGACATCGTTGGACACCGTGGGACAACGTGGGACAACGTGGGACAACGTGGGACAACGTGGGACAACGTGGGACAACGTGGGACAACGTGGGACAGCGTGGGACAACGTGGGACAACGTGGGACAACGTGGGACACCGTTGGACACCGTGGGACACCGTTGGACACCGTTGGACATCGTTGGACATCGTTGGACATCGTTGGACATCGTTGGACACCGTTGGACACCGTTGGACACCGTTGGACATCGTTGGACACCGTGGGACAACGTGGGACAACGTGGGACAACGTGGGACAACGTGGGACAACGTGGGACAACGTGGGACATCGTGGGACAACGTGGGACAACGTGGGACAACGTGGGACAACGTGGGACATCGTGGGACAACGTGGGACAACGTGGGACAACGTGGGACATCGTGGGACAACGTGGGACAACGTGGGACATCGTGGGACAACGTGGGACAACGTGGGACACCGTTGGACACCGTTGGACACCGTTGGACATCGTTGGACACCGTGGGACAACGTGGGACAACGTGGGACAACGTGGGACAACGTGGGACATCGTGGGACAACGTGGGACAACGTGGGACAACGTGGGACAACGTGGGACAACGTGGGACAACGTGGGACAACGTGGGACAACGTGGGACACCGTTGGACACCGTGGGACACCGTTGGACACCGTTGGACATCGTTGGACACCGTGGGACAACGTGGGACAACGTGGGACAACGTGGGACAACGTGGGACATCGTGGGACAACGTGGGACAACGTGGGACAACGTGGGACAACGTGGGACATCGTGGGACAACGTGGGACAACGTGGGACAACGTGGGACATCGTGGGACAACGTGGGACAACGTGGGACAACGTGGGACAAAGTGGGACAACGTGGGACACCGTTGGACACCGTTGGACACCGTTGGACACCGTTGGACATCGTTGGACACCGTGGGACAACGTGGGACAACGTGGGACAACGTGGGAAACCATGGAACAACGTGGGACAACGTGGGACACCGTTGGACATCGTTGGACATCGTTGGACACCGTGGGACAACGTGGGACAACGTGGGACAACGTGGGACAACGTCGGACAACGTGGGACAACGTGGGACATCGTGGGACAACGTGGGACAACGTGGGACAACGTGGGACAACGTGGGACAACGTGGGACAACGTGGGACAACGTGGGACACCGTTGGACACCGTTGGACACCGTTGGAGACCGTTGGACATCGTTGGACACCGTGGGACAACGTGGGACAACGTGGGACAACGTGGGAAACCATGGAACAACGTGGGACAACGTGGGACACCGTTGGACATCGTTGGACATCGTTGGACACCGTGGGACAACGTGGGACAACGTGGGACATCGTTGGACACCGTTGGACACCGTGGGACAACGTGGGACAACGAGGGACAACGTGGGACATCGTTGGACACCGTTGGACATCGTTGGACACCGTTGGACATCGTTGGACATCGTTGGACATCGTGGGACACCGTTGGACATCGTTGGACATCGTTGGACACCGTGGGACAACGTGGGACAACGTGGGACAACGTGGGAAACCATGGAACAACGTGGGACACCGTTGGACATCGTTGGACATCGTTGGACACCGTGGGACACCGTTGGACACCGTTGGACACCGTTGGACATCGTTGGACATCGTTGGACATCGTGGGACACCGTTGGACATCGTTGGACATCGTTGGACACCGTTGGACATCGTTGGACACCGTTGGACATCGTTGGACATCGTTGGACATCGTGGGACACCGTTGGACATCGTTGGACATCGTTGGACACCGTGGGACAACGTGGGACAACGTGGGACAACGTGGGAAACCATGGAACAACGTGGGACAACGTGGGACACCGTTGGACATCGTTGGACAACGTGGGACAACGTGGGACAACGTGGGACAACGTGGGACAACGTGGGACAACGTGGGACACCGTTGGACACCGTGGGACACCGTTGGACACCGTTGGACATCGTTGGACACCGTGGGACAACGTGGGACAACGTGGGACAACGTGGGACAACGTGGGACAACGTGGGACAACGTGGGACAACGTGGGACAACGTGGGACAACGTGGGACAACGTGGGACAACGTGGGACAACGTGGGACAACGTGGGACAACGTGGGACACCGTTGGACACCGTGGGACACCGTTGGACACCGTTGGACATCGTTGGACATCGTTGGACATCGTTGGACATCGTTGGACACCGTTGGACACCGTTGGACACCGTTGGACATCGTTGGACACCGTGGGACAACGTGGGACAACGTGGGACAACGTGGGACAACGTGGGACAACGTGGGACAACGTGGGACATCGTGGGACAACGTGGGACAACGTGGGACAACGTGGGACAACGTGGGACAACGTGGGACACCGTTGGACACCGTGGGACACCGTTGGACACCGTTGGACATCGTTGGACACCGTGGGACAACGTGGGACAACGTGGGACAACGTGGGACATCGTGGGACAACGTGGGACAACGTGGGACAACGTGGGACAACGTGGGACATCGTGGGACAACGTGGGACAACGTGGGACAACGTGGGACATCGTGGGACAACGTGGGACAACGTGGGACAACGTGGGACAACGTGGGACAACGTGGGACACCGTTGGACACCGTTGGACACCGTTGGACACCGTTGGACATCGTTGGACACCGTGGGACAACGTGGGACAACGTGGGACAACGTGGGAAACCATGGAACAACGTGGGACAACGTGGGACACCGTTGGACATCGTTGGACATCGTTGGACACCGTGGGACAACGTGGGACAACGTGGGACAACGTGGGACAACGTCGGACAACGTGGGACAACGTGGGACATCGTGGGACAACGTGGGACAACGTGGGACAACGTGGGACAACGTGGGACAACGTGGGACAACGTGGGACACCGTTGGACACCGTGGGACACCGTTGGACATCGTTGGACACCGTGGGACAACGTGGGACAACGTGGGACAACGTGGGACAACGTGGGACAACGTGGGACAACGTGGGACAACGTGGGACAACGTGGGACAGCGTGGGACAACGTGGGACAACGTGGGACAACGTGGGACATCGTGGGACAACGTGGGACAACGTGGGACAACGTGGGACAGCGTGGGACAACGTGGGACAACGTGGGACATCGTGGGACAACGTGGGACAACGTGGGACACCGTTGGACACCGTTGGACACCGTTGGACATCGTTGGACACCGTGGGACAACGTGGGACAACGTGGGACAACGTGGGACAACGTGGGACATCGTGGGACAACGTGGGACAACGTGGGACAACGTGGGACAACGTGGGACAACGTGGGACAACGTGGGACAACGTGGGACAACGTGGGACACCGTTGGACACCGTGGGACACCGTTGGACACCGTTGGACATCGTTGGACACCGTGGGACAACGTGGGACAACGTGGGACAACGTGGGACAACGTGGGACATCGTGGGACAACGTGGGACAACGTGGGACAACGTGGGACAACGTGGGACATCGTGGGACAACGTGGGACAACGTGGGACAACGTGGGACATCGTGGGACAACGTGGGACAACGTGGGACAACGTGGGACAAAGTGGGACAACGTGGGACACCGTTGGACACCGTTGGACACCGTTGGACACCGTTGGACATCGTTGGACACCGTGGGACAACGTGGGACAACGTGGGACAACGTGGGAAACCATGGAACAACGTGGGACAACGTGGGACACCGTTGGACATCGTTGGACATCGTTGGACACCGTGGGACAACGTGGGACAACGTGGGACAACGTGGGACAACGTCGGACAACGTGGGACAACGTGGGACAACGTGGGACAACGTGGGACAACGTGGGACATCGTGGGACAACGTGGGACAACGTGGGACAACGTGGGACATCGTGGGACAACGTGGGACAACGTGGGACAACGTGGGACAACGTGGGACAACGTGGGACACCGTTGGACACCGTTGGACACCGTTGGACACCGTTGGACATCGTTGGACACCTTGGGACAACGTGGGACAACGTGGGACAACGTGGGAAACCATGGAACAACGTGGGACAACGTGGGACACCGTTGGACATCGTTGGACATCGTTGGACACCGTGGGACAACGTGGGACAACGTGGGACAACGTGGGACAACGTCGGACAACGTGGGACAACGTGGGACAACGTGGGACAACGTGGGACAACGTGGGACAACGTGGGACAACGTGGGACACCGTTGGACACCGTGGGACACCGTTGGACACCGTTGGACATCGTTGGACATCGTTGGACATCGTTGGACATCGTTGGACACCGTTGGACACCGTTGGACACCGTTGGACATCGTTGGACACCGTGGGACAACGTGGGACAACGTGGGACAACGTGGGACAACGTGGGACAACGTGGGACACCGTTGGACACCGTGGGACACCGTTGGACACCGTTGGACATCGTTGGACACCGTGGGACAACGTGGGACAACGTGGGACAACGTGGGACAACGTGGGACATCGTGGGACACCGTTGGACACCGTGGGACACCGTTGGACACCGTTGGACATCGTTGGACACCGTGGGACAACGTGGGACAACGTGGGACAACGTGGGACAACGTGGGACATCGTGGGACAACGTGGGACAACGTGGGACAACGTGGGACAACGTGGGACATCGTGGGACAACGTGGGACAACGTGGGACAACGTGGGACATCGTGGGACAACGTGGGACAACGTAGGACATCGTGGGACAACGTGGGACAACGTGGGACACCGTTGGACACCGTTGGACACCGTTGGACACCGTTGGACATCGTTGGACACCGTGGGACAACGTGGGACAACGTGGGACAACGTGGGAAACCATGGAACAACGTGGGACAACGTGGGACACCGTTGGACATCGTTGGACATCGTTGGACACCGTGGGACAACGTGGGACAACGTGGGACAACGTGGGACAACGTCGGACAACGTGGGACAACGTGGGACAACGTGGGACAACGTGGGACAACGTGGGACAACGTGGGACATCGTTGGACATCGTTGGACACCGTGGGACAACGTGGGACAACGTGGGAAAACGTGGGACAACGTGGGACATCGTTGGACACCGTTGGACACCGTGGGACAACGTGGGACAACGTGGGACAACGTGGGACAACGTGGGACAACGTGGGACAACGTGGGACAACGTGGGACAACGTGGGACAACGTGGGACAACGTGGGACAACGTGGGACAACGTGGGACAACGTGGGACAACGTGGGACATCGTGGGACAACGTGGGACAACGTGGGACAACGTGGGACAACGTGGGACAACGTGGGACAACGTGGGACAACGTGGGACAACGTGGGACAACGTGGGACATCGTGGGACAACGTGGGACAACGTGGGACAACGTGGGACAACGTGGGACACCGTGGGACAACGTGGGACAACGTGGGACAACGTGGGACAACGTGGGACAACGTGGGACAACGTGGGACATCGTGGGACAACGTGGGACAACGTGGGACAACGTGGGACACCGTTGGACACCGTTGGACACCGTTGGACACCGTTGGACATCGTTGGACACCGTGGGACAACGTGGGACAACGTGGGACAACGTGGGAAACCATGGAACAACGTGGGACAACGTGGGACACCGTTGGACATCGTTGGACATCGTTGGACACCGTGGGACAACGTGGGACAACGTGGGAAAACGTGGGACAACGTGGGACATCGTTGGACACCGTTGGACACCGTGGGACAACGTGGGACAACGTGGGACAATGTGGGACAACGTGGGACAACGTGGGACAACGTGGGACAACGTGGGACAACGTGGGACAACGTGGGACAACGTGGGACAACGTGGGACAACGTGGGACAACGTGGGACAACGTGGGACATCGTGGGACAACGTGGGACAACGTGGGACAACGTGGGACAACGTGGGACACCGTTGGACATCGTTGGACACCGTGGGACAACGTGGGACAACGTGGGACAACGTGGGACACCGTTGGACACCGTTGGACACCGTTGGACACCGTTGGACATCGTTGGACACCGTGGGACAACGTGGGACAACGTGGGACAACGTGGGAAACCATGGAACAACGTGGGACAACGTGGGACACCGTTGGACATCGTTGGACAACGTGGGACAACGTGGGACAACGTGGGACAACGTGGGACAACGTGGGACAACGTGGGACATCGTGGGACAACGTGGGACAACGTGGGACAACGTGGGACAACCTGGGACATAGTTGGACACCGTGGGACACCGTGGGACAACGTGGGACAACGTGGGACAACGTGGGACAACGTGGGACAACGTGGGAAACCATGGAACAACGTGGGACAACGTGGGACACCGTTGGACATCGTTGGACAACGTGGGACAACGTGGGACAACGTGGGACAACGTGGGACAACGTGGGACAACGTGGGACAACGTGGGACACCGTTGGACACCGTGGGACACCGTTGGACACCGTTGGACATCGTTGGACACCGTGGGACAACGTGGGACAACGTGGGACAACGTGGGACAACGTGGGACAACGTGGGACATCGTGGGACAACGTGGGACAACGTGGGACAACGTGGGACACCGTTGGACATCGTTGGACACCGTGGGACAACGTGGGACAACGTGGGACAACGTGGGACAACGTGGGACACCGTTGGACACCGTTGGACACCGTTGGACATCGTTGGACACCGTGGGACAACGTGGGACAACGTGGGACAACGTGGGACAACGTGGGACAACGTGGGACAACGTGGGACAACGTGGGACAACGTGGGACAACGTGGGACAACGTGGGACAACGTGGGACAACGTGGGACATCGTGGGACAACGTGGGACAACGTGGGACAACGTGGGACATCGTTGGACACCGTTGGACACCGTGGGACAACGTGGGACAACGTGGGACAACGTGGGACAACGTGGGACAACGTGGGACAACGTGGGACAACGTGGGACAACGTGGGACAACGTGGGACACCGTTGGACATCGTTGGACACCGTGGGACAACGTGGGACAACGTGGGACAACGTGGGAAACCATGGAACAACGTGGGACAACGTGGGACACCGTTGGACATCGTTGGACAACGTGGGACAACGTGGGACAACGTGGGACAACGTGGGACAACGTGGGACAACGTGGGACAACGTGGGACACCGTTGGACAACGTGGGACACCGTTGGACATCGTTGGACACCGTGGGACAACGTGGGACAACGTGGGACCACGTGGGACAACGTGGGACAACGTGGGACAACGTGGGACAACTTGGGACAACGTGGGACAACGTGGGACAACGTGGGACAACGTGGGACATCGTGGGACAACGTGGGACAACGTGGAACAACGTGGGACAACGTGGGACAACGTGGGACACCGTTGGACATCGTTGGACACCGTGGGACACCGTGGGACAACGTGGGACAACGTGGGACAACGTGGGACAACGTGGGACAACGTGGGAAACCATGGAACAACGTGGGACAACGTGGGACACCGTTGGACATCGTTGGACAACGTGGGACAACGTGGGACCACGTGGGACAACGTGGGACAACGTGGGACAACGTGGGACACCGTTGGACACCGTGGGACACCGTTGGACACCGTTGGACATCGTTGGACACCGTGGGACAACGTGGGACAACGTGGGACAACGTGGGACAACGTGGGACAACGTGGGACAACGTGGGACAACGTGGGACAACGTGGGACAACGTGGGACAACGTGGGACAACGTGGGACAACGTGGGACAACGTGGGACAACGTGGGACACCGTTGGACAACGTGGGACACCGTTGGACATCGTTGGACACCGTGGGACAACGTGGGACAACGTGGGACAACGTGGGACAACGTGGGACAACGTGGGACACCGTTGGACATCGTTGGACATCGTTGGACATCGTTGGACATCGTTGGACACCGTTGGACACCGTTGGACACCGTTGGACATCGTTGGACACCGTGGGACAACGTGGGACAACGTGGGACAACGTGGGACAACGTGGGACAACGTGGGACAACGTGGGACATCGTGGGACAACGTGGGACAACGTGGGACAACGTGGGACAACGTGGGACAACGTGGGACACCGTTGGACACCGTGGGACACCGTTGGACACCGTTGGACATCGTTGGACACCGTGGGACAACGTGGGACAACGTGGGACAACGTGGGACAACGTGGGACATCGTGGGACAACGTGGGACAACGTGGGACAACGTGGGACAACGTGGGACATCGTGGGACAACGTGGGACAACGTGGGACAACGTGGGACATCGTGGGACAACGTGGGACAACGTGGGACAACGTGGGACAAAGTGGGACAACGTGGGACACCGTTGGACACCGTTGGACACCGTTGGACACCGTTGGACATCGTTGGACACCGTGGGACACCGTGGGACAACGTGGGACAACGTGGGAAACCATGGAACAACGTGGGACAACGTGGGACACCGTTGGACATCGTTGGACATCGTTGGACACCGTGGGACAACGTGGGACAACGTGGGACAACGTGGGACAACGTCGGACAACGTGGGACAACGTGGGACATCGTGGGACAACGTGGGACAACGTGGGACAACGTGGGACAACGTGGGACAACGTGGGACACCGTTGGACACCGTGGGACACCGTTGGACACCGTTGGACATCGTTGGACACCGTGGGACAACGTGGGACAACGTGGGACAACGTGGGACAACGTGGGACATCGTGGGACAACGTGGGACAACGTGGGACAACGTGGGACAACGTGGGACATCGTGGGACAACGTGGGACAACGTGGGACAACGTGGGACATCGTGGGACAACGTGGGACAACGTGGGAAACCATGGAACAACGTGGGACAACGTGGGACAACGTGGGACATCGTGGGACAACGTGGGACAACGTGGGACAACGTGGGACAACGTGGGACAACGTGGGACACCGTTGGACACCGTTGGACACCGTTGGACACCGTTGGACATCGTTGGACACCGTGGGACAACGTGGGACAACGTGGGACAACGTGGGAAACCATGGAACAACGTGGGACAACGTGGGACACCGTTGGACATCGTTGGACATCGTTGGACACCGTGGGACAACGTGGGACAACGTGGGACAACGTGGGACAACGTCGGACAACGTGGGACAACGTGGGACATCGTGGGACAACGTGGGACAACGTGGGACAACGTGGGACAACGTGGGACAACGTGGGACACCGTTGGACACCGTGGGACACCGTTGGACATCGTTGGACACCGTGGGACAACGTGGGACAACGTGGGACAACGTGGGACAACGTGGGACAACGTGGGACAACGTGGGACAACGTGGGACAACGTGGGACAACGTGGGACAACGTGGGACAGCGTGGGACAACGTGGGACAACGTGGGACAACGTGGGACACCGTTGGACACCGTGGGACACCGTTGGACACCGTTGGACATCGTTGGACATCGTTGGACATCGTTGGACATCGTTGGACACCGTTGGACACCGTTGGACACCGTTGGACATCGTTGGACACCGTGGGACAACGTGGGACAACGTGGGACAACGTGGGACAACGTGGGACAACGTGGGACAACGTGGGACATCGTGGGACAACGTGGGACAACGTGGGACAACGTGGGACAACGTGGGACATCGTGGGACAACGTGGGACAACGTGGGACAACGTGGGACATCGTGGGACAACGTGGGACAACGTGGGACATCGTGGGACAACGTGGGACAACGTGGGACAACGTGGGACACCGTTGGACACCGTTGGACACCGTTGGACATCGTTGGACACCGTGGGACAACGTGGGACAACGTGGGACAACGTGGGACAACGTGGGACATCGTGGGACAACGTGGGACAACGTGGGACAACGTGGGACAACGTGGGACAACGTGGGACAACGTGGGACAACGTGGGACAACGTGGGACACCGTTGGACACCGTGGGACACCGTTGGACACCGTTGGACATCGTTGGACACCGTGGGACAACGTGGGACAACGTGGGACAACGTGGGACAACGTGGGACATCGTGGGACAACGTGGGACAACGTGGGACAACGTGGGACAACGTGGGACATCGTGGGACAACGTGGGACAACGTGGGACAACGTGGGACATCGTGGGACAACGTGGGACAACGTGGGACAACGTGGGACAAAGTGGGACAACGTGGGACACCGTTGGACACCGTTGGACACCGTTGGACACCGTTGGACATCGTTGGACACCGTGGGACAACGTGGGACAACGTGGGACAACGTGGGAAACCATGGAACAACGTGGGACAACGTGGGACACCGTTGGACATCGTTGGACATCGTTGGACACCGTGGGACAACGTGGGACAACGTGGGACAACGTGGGACAACGTCGGACAACGTGGGACAACGTGGGACATCGTGGGACAACGTGGGACAACGTGGGACAACGTGGGACAACGTGGGACAACGTGGGACAACGTGGGACAACGTGGGACACCGTTGGACACCGTTGGACACCGTTGGAGACCGTTGGACATCGTTGGACACCGTGGGACAACGTGGGACAACGTGGGACAACGTGGGAAACCATGGAACAACGTGGGACAACGTGGGACACCGTTGGACATCGTTGGACATCGTTGGACACCGTGGGACAACGTGGGACAACGTGGGACATCGTTGGACACCGTTGGACACCGTGGGACAACGTGGGACAACGTGGGACAACGTGGGACATCGTTGGACACCGTTGGACATCGTTGGACACCGTTGGACATCGTTGGACATCGTTGGACATCGTGGGACACCGTTGGACATCGTTGGACATCGTTGGACACCGTGGGACAACGTGGGACAACGTGGGACAACGTGGGAAACCATGGAACAACGTGGGACACCGTTGGACATCGTTGGACATCGTTGGACACCGTGGGACACCGTTGGACACCGTTGGACACCGTTGGACATCGTTGGACATCGTTGGACATCGTGGGACACCGTTGGACATCGTTGGACATCGTTGGACACCGTTGGACATCGTTGGACACCGTTGGACATCGTTGGACATCGTTGGACATCGTGGGACACCGTTGGACATCGTTGGACATCGTTGGACACCGTGGGACAACGTGGGACAACGTGGGACAACGTGGGAAACCATGGAACAACGTGGGACAACGTGGGACACCGTTGGACATCGTTGGACAACGTGGGACAACGTGGGACAACGTGGGACAACGTGGGACAACGTGGGACAACGTGGGACACCGTTGGACACCGTGGGACACCGTTGGACACCGTTGGACATCGTTGGACACCGTGGGACAACGTGGGACAACGTGGGACAACGTGGGACAACGTGGGACAACGTGGGACAACGTGGGACAACGTGGGACAACGTGGGACAACGTGGGACAACGTGGGACAACGTGGGACAACGTGGGACAACGTGGGACAACGTGGGACACCGTTGGACACCGTGGGACACCGTTGGACACCGTTGGACATCGTTGGACATCGTTGGACATCGTTGGACATCGTTGGACACCGTTGGACACCGTTGGACACCGTTGGACATCGTTGGACACCGTGGGACAACGTGGGACAACGTGGGACAACGTGGGACAACGTGGGACAACGTGGGACAACGTGGGACATCGTGGGACAACGTGGGACAACGTGGGACAACGTGGGACAACGTGGGACAACGTGGGACACCGTTGGACACCGTGGGACACCGTTGGACACCGTTGGACATCGTTGGACACCGTGGGACAACGTGGGACAACGTGGGACAACGTGGGACATCGTGGGACAACGTGGGACAACGTGGGACAACGTGGGACAACGTGGGACATCGTGGGACAACGTGGGACAACGTGGGACAACGTGGGACATCGTGGGACAACGTGGGACAACGTGGGACAACGTGGGACAACGTGGGACAACGTGGGACACCGTTGGACACCGTTGGACACCGTTGGACACCGTTGGACATCGTTGGACACCGTGGGACAACGTGGGACAACGTGGGACAACGTGGGAAACCATGGGACAACGTGGGACAACGTGGGACACCGTTGGACATCGTTGGACATCGTTGGACACCGTGGGACAACGTGGGACAACGTGGGACAACGTGGGACAACGTCGGACAACGTGGGACAACGTGGGACATCGTGGGACAACGTGGGACAACGTGGGACAACGTGGGACAACGTGGGACAACGTGGGACAACGTGGGACACCGTGGGACACCGTGGGACACCGTTGGACATCGTTGGACACCGTGGGACAACGTGGGACAACGTGGGACAACGTGGGACAACGTGGGACAACGTGGGACAACGTGGGACAACGTGGGACAACGTGGGACAGCGTGGGACAACGTGGGACAACGTGGGACAACGTGGGACATCGTGGGACAACGTGGGACAACGTGGGACAACGTGGGACATCGTGGGACAACGTGGGACAACGTGGGACATCGTGGGACAACGTGGGACAACGTGGGACACCGTTGGACACCGTTGGACACCGTTGGACATCGTTGGACACCGTGGGACAACGTGGGACAACGTGGGACAACGTGGGACAACGTGGGACATCGTGGGACAACGTGGGACAACGTGGGACAACGTGGGACAACGTGGGACAACGTGGGACAACGTGGGACAACGTGGGACAACGTGGGACACCGTTGGACACCGTGGGACACCGTTGGACACCGTTGGACATCGTTGGACACCGTGGGACAACGTGGGACAACGTGGGACAACGTGGGACAACGTGGGACATCGTGGGACAACGTGGGACAACGTGGGACAACGTGGGACAACGTGGGACATCGTGGGACAACGTGGGACAACGTGGGACAACGTGGGACATCGTGGGACAACGTGGGACAACGTGGGACAACGTGGGACAAAGTGGGACAACGTGGGACACCGTTGGACACCGTTGGACACCGTTGGACACCGTTGGACATCGTTGGACACCGTGGGACAACGTGGGACAACGTGGGACAACGTGGGAAACCATGGAACAACGTGGGACAACGTGGGACACCGTTGGACATCGTTGGACATCGTTGGACACCGTGGGACAACGTGGGACAACGTGGGACAACGTGGGACAACGTCGGACAACGTGGGACAACGTGGGACAACGTGGGACAACGTGGGACAACGTGGGACATCGTGGGACAACGTGGGACAACGTGGGACAACGTGGGACATCGTGGGACAACGTGGGACAACGTGGGACAACGTGGGACAACGTGGGACAACGTGGGACACCGTTGGACACCGTTGGACACCGTTGGACACCGTTGGACATCGTTGGACACCTTGGGACAACGTGGGACAACGTGGGACAACGTGGGAAACCATGGAACAACGTGGGACAACGTGGGACACCGTTGGACATCGTTGGACATCGTTGGACACCGTGGGACAACGTGGGACAACGTGGGACAACGTGGGACAACGTCGGACAACGTGGGACAACGTGGGACAACGTGGGACAACGTGGGACAACGTGGGACAACGTGGGACAACGTGGGACACCGTTGGACACCGTGGGACACCGTTGGACACCGTTGGACATCGTTGGACATCGTTGGACATCGTTGGACATCGTTGGACACCGTTGGACACCGTTGGACACCGTTGGACATCGTTGGACACCGTGGGACAACGTGGGACAACGTGGGACAACGTGGGACAACGTGGGACAACGTGGGACACCGTTGGACACCGTGGGACACCGTTGGACACCGTTGGACATCGTTGGACACCGTGGGACAACGTGGGACAACGTGGGACAACGTGGGACAACGTGGGACATCGTGGGACACCGTTGGACACCGTGGGACACCGTTGGACACCGTTGGACATCGTTGGACACCGTGGGACAACGTGGGACAACGTGGGACAACGTGGGACAACGTGGGACATCGTGGGACAACGTGGGACAACGTGGGACAACGTGGGACAACGT
This sequence comes from Bombus terrestris, assembly GCF_910591885.1. Lineage (NCBI taxonomy): Eukaryota > Metazoa > Arthropoda > Insecta > Hymenoptera > Apidae > Bombus > Bombus terrestris. The sequence continues at coordinate 65,622 of NW_025963696.1, forward strand.
GGGACATCGTGGGACAACGTGGGACAACGTGGGACAACGTGGGACATCGTGGGACAACGTGGGACAACGTAGGACATCGTGGGACAACGTGGGACAACGTGGGACACCGTTGGACACCGTTGGACACCGTTGGACACCGTTGGACATCGTTGGACACCGTGGGACAACGTGGGACAACGTGGGACAACGTGGGAAACCATGGAACAACGTGGGACAACGTGGGACACCGTTGGACATCGTTGGACATCGTTGGACACCGTGGGACAACGTGGGACAACGTGGGACAACGTGGGACAACGTCGGACAACGTGGGACAACGTGGGACAACGTGGGACAACGTGGGACAACGTGGGACAACGTGGGACATCGTTGGACATCGTTGGA